>NW_024882780.1:0-191614 GCF_019059575.1 Amphibalanus amphitrite | reverse complement strand
GAAAGGCATAGTAAAAGTAAAATTCGGGGCACTTGTTCCTTGAGTCTTGATCAACTCATAAGATGTAGCGTATCTACATCTGTACGCATGTACATTGTACGCACACCTATTTAGTGAAGGGGATAGCGATATAACGATTATGGAAAGAGGTCTATAGAATAGGCTCCGATCAGTCCGATCGGAGCCTGAATATAACAGCTGTGCCTGTCTTTGAAAACACCATCATGGGCTTGGGCATCACTCCCCGGTTCCTGTAATTTACTTAAGAAACACCTTAATTATTCTATAGCTACGTTTCGAAACTTAAACATGCTTAATAAGAATAAATTAATAATTACAATTAATTGTACCTACCTATTTTGTTTTATGTTACCAAAACCTAATTACGTAGACGTGACAAAGATCTCTATGGTGACAAGTGCCACCTGCCCAAAATGAGCCATTCCCTTGAATATAAGCTCCGTGACTCGTGCAGCACATTACGCATGATATACAATGATTTTGTGCAGCTTTGCTGAATGCAGATAATTTTAGTCATTGTTTCTTAGCATGATGGTGATGAAACAATCCTTAGCAGCTCGTATTACTTTATTTTATGGCAAAAGCAGATGGCATGCAGCGCGCACTGTGCCACTAATACTATATGCTGATTATAAGCTGCAAATTTTTAGGCTACGAAATGGGCGCAGGTTAATTACTAAGACCAGCGTCATATCATGCTGTGTAGAAAGTGTTGCAAGGCGCGGATAAAAGGGCACGCCATTCAGTGACAATAGGTATCCTTTACTAGTGGAGAAGGAATATTGACTTATGTTCTACCAAATGTCTCATGCAGTCAAAATCATAGGCGGCGGAACGGAGAGGGCACCGGGGTACCGTGCCCCCCTTTGATTTTGCCATTTTAAATGTTAACATTAGCCCTATATGGGCGTTGCATGGAAAGAATGGGACCAAAAGTCGGTAGTCCCCCCCCCCTTAATTGAAGGTGTTCCGCCGCTACTGGTCAAAATTGTCCTGTGACAAAAAATAACGAATAAAAAAGCAAATTAATCATCTCTGCCCAAACTGACACAGGTGACGGTATGCATTAAACACCACATCTAAGGCCAAAGTACATTAGCGTTTGAATTGAATTGCGACTTTACTGCAGGAAGAGTCTGTCTCGGCCTGTATAATGCGACAGCTTGACCTGACGCCAAGGGGCAGTTTTTATATAGTGTCTATCACCAACCATTAGAGGTTGACCGGAGGGAGAGAGAAGATGGTCACAATAAAGCATAAGAATCTTGAATATAGTTAAGCATGAGAGCACATTCGTTGTGGGCCGAGAGTGGTTTCTACGTGCAGTAGAATGATTCGCAATTATTCAAGCCATTTTTTCTCAAACTAGATCAGCTTTACTGTCGAGTTTTCGATGCGCCTTCTAAACAGCTCTTAGTTACGACGAGTGCTCATCAGAACCGGAGTAAACTCATGTTAATGAGTATAACTTGAAGGATCCACGCATTTTCGACTGTAGCCTGCCCACTGCCCAGTGTCCACCGCCTAGCCACGGGCCATTAGAAACGGCACCTCTGCCGATGGGCACTGCTGTGGCCGGCGACTGTCGGCGACTTCAATGGACGGCCGGTGACAGTTGCCGGTGCTCCTGAGGGCAGGCCAGCCGCCCATTGTGCCACCTACCCTCTGGGCCTGTGAGCTGTTTACCGTCCGTTTATCGTACCGTCAGTCGGTTCCCACGGCGGCTGACCTGGCCGCCCGGACCCGCCCGATAGTGTCATTCACCCAGAGAGCCGGCGACCGCAATACAAAACAATTACACCTCCATAGCCGCCCAGGTGTATTAATTGAGTCGCCGCCGGCCCTACGGTTAATAGATCACCCGTGGTGATGGGCCGTAATGGCAGTGCGACGCGACGCGATTGCCTCGTCTGTCCAATTACCCTCTGGCGCAGAGTGGCTTCTCTTTCTCTCCAGTCGACCCCGGCCACACCGACCGGCTTTTGTCATCGCTCTCGTCCTCGCTCTCTCCGGCTCTCCATCTCTCTCTCTCTCCACCTCTCTCTCTCTCTCTCTCCCTCCCTCTCTCTCTCTCTCTTTCTCTCTCTCTCTCTCTCTCTTTCTCTCTCTCTCTCTCTCTCTCTCTCTCTCTCTCTCTCTCTCTCTCTCTCTCTCTCTCTCTCTCTCTCTCTCTCTCTCTCTCTCTGGATTTGATCGACCCTACTCATTCGCTCTGCCCATCTGTCCAATTTCTGTTTTATCGTTGGATGTTTCCCTATGCTAGCACACACCTGAATGCGCGCAAGGTTCGCGCACGTCCATATTGCCAATCTGTATGTATAACCCGCTCAGCTATCACGAACGGGGCATTGGGATTTATGAGCTGGAACTACGTGAAAGGCCACGATGTCTTGTTCATGCGTATCCAATGCTAATGGATGATCTGATGAAAGTTAGAAGTTATTAGAGGGTAATGGTGTGAGAAAGAGAAGAGAGAGTGAAGGAGAACAGGGAGAGAATCAGAGAGTGCAGAGGAGTGGAGAGGCAAGGTGGAAGGGAGAGAAACTGGGAGAACTGGAAAGAGGAATGGATAGATCCGATCGAGAGCGAGAGAGGGGAGAGGGTAGAGCGGAGAGAGGGGAGAGGGCAGAGCGGAGAGAGCAGGTCATTTACGATGTAACTTGTTTATTAGGTCCAACGCCCTCGGAGTGGACGATCAATAGGCCATTAGCGGCGCGCCGAGTACATTCAATGTTCCGCTCCAATCTGACCAGCACCGCGGCACCGGCCTCATGGCCAGCCTGGCCAGAGACCCATTGTGCTACATAATGAGGGGATTGCCGGTACTATGAGAGGGAATAGGAAAGGATTGAGTGTTTAACATTCAATGGGAGTGCTAATGCTCTTCAGACGCCCCGCCCCATTTGTTGAGACGTGAATGTAAGGAGTTGCGAAACTTATATTGTGTCAATGAGTTACCCAATAAGAGCTTTCAGTTGTGCTCGCTTGGGCGTACCAACAGATCAACAAAAGTGCAAGTTTTCGGTGTCTGGGCCGCGCACCCATCCCCTGAAAATGACACACCCTATAGATTGCCAATATTCTCTTTTTTCATTTCAAAATCGGCATACCATTGCCAATATTCTCTTTTTTTCATTTCAAAACCGGCATAACTGAAGACGTCATTGTCGTGAGGCGTAAGAACAAGAGATATTGTATTTATATGCGATGACCAGGGACCAGTGACCAGCCAGGAAACCATTTTCGATTCACTTTCTCGGACAGTGCAATGTGCGTCTAGCTTGAATGTTCATGGCATGAATTCGCAAAATGTACAACTTTTATCGTTTCCAAGCAATTTCAAAGTGAGTCTCTGGTTTTAATTCCCCACATGAAGTGACAACAATTTCTTGCACTAGCTCCTCGTTGTGATTTCTGACAGGTTTGAATTTACCCTGCCTCTTCTGTTCAAATCTCTCGTGCGGCCTCACCTGGAGTTCAGCAGTCTTGTTTGGGGTCCGTTCAATAGAGCTGATCAGAAGGCAGTCGAAAGGGTTCAAAGAAGAGCCACCCGGTTAGTGGTGAGCATCCGCCACCTTCCATATCCTGAAAGGCTGAAGAGACTGAAGCTCCCGTCACTGTACTATCGGCGTAGACGCATGGATATGATTCACGCATACAAGATGCTGCACGGCCACGTTGATACTGATCCTTCAGAGCTTCTGGCAACGAATCCTGAAAGGCGAACTCGGGGTCACACACTTAAACTACGGAAGCCTCGTGCAACCTGCCGTGCCAGACTGAATTCATTTTCTGTGCGGTGTATTAACGATTGGAACGGGCTTCCAGCAGAAATTGTACATTCGCCCTCAGTCAACGTCTTTAAGAACAGGCTGGATGCACACTGGGAGTCGATCTGGTACTCCACTCCTGTAACAGACTGAGTACTAAGTGAAGTTATGGAAATCGGCGAGAACGGGCCCTACAGGACATCGTGCCTCTTGCCCCGATAACACGAAGATGAAGATGAAGATGATTACTGCCTGCTTGCTGCTATAAAGGCCATTTGGTCCAGATTAGTGTTCGGAGGAGCCCAGCGACTGCTCTGGCTGGGCTGCCACACAGCAGAGCCGGTGACCTCCCAGCACGCCCCGCGCCGCCCCGGCCGGGCGCCATGCATTCCTCTCCGGTCCCGTGTCACGGCCAATTACAGCGGTACACGTTAATGAGCCGGGCCACACCTCGCCTGACGTCTTAATAGGACCGCCTACAGTCACGTGACCTCAGAGTGGCCGCGGTGCACGGCGCGGCGCGCAGTCACGTGGGCCGGCCGGGCTGTAATTTGCCCACCTCCATACGGACGGACAGCTTCATCGCTCTGGGTGGGGGTGGGGAGGGGCGGGAGGGGGGGGGGACGGCGAGGCGCGATTGGTCACGGCGTCCGGTGGCGTCCGGTGACCGGGCCGGCCAATTACGGGGCCGGGTGGGCCGCCCCGCGGCACTGCGGCACCGCGGCGGCCGGGCCACACCCGACACTGCCGGCCCGCCGAGGTCCGCGGGGTCGAGACGGGCCTCTCTGTCATCCACAGGTTCGGCTGCTTCAGTTTCTTCAGTGCAAAATATGGATTTTATATACCTATAGGTGGCGCGAGTTACACGTGTCCTACTCGTATATGTGGAAAAAGACGAGCTTAGTCAACACATGCCTTAGGCATTTGGAGCTGCTCCAAACGTCCGGACTAACATGTAGCTATATTGGACAGGTATATAGTAAAGAGCCAGTAGCCTACGAATATATTCAAGAAACAATTAGATACAAAATAAGCGGACCGGTTTCGTCTATCAAAGACTTCTTCAGTGCCTTTTCAAAAACGTGTTTCTGAAAAGGCGCTGAAGAAGTCTTTGATAGACGAAACCGGTCCGCTTATTTTATATCTAATTGTTTCTTGAATATATTCGTAGGCTACTGGTTCGGACTAACAGTTTTGTTGACTGTTACGGGCTGAGCATGAGTAGTGGGTACTGCCAAGATGGTACTGCAGCAGAACAACTCGCCTTGGGATAAATCCTCCGATACAGAAGCTTTTCATGAAATTTAAATTATTTGGATTATAGGTATCCCGACATGAGCAATTAGGTAGGCAGTCGTATTTTTTGCGTAATCAAGAGTATGTTTTTTGTGTGAATGAACGCTTCGCGGAAAAATGAAGATGGCGTTATAGGGAAATGCGAATCTAGAATAGTTGATTGGGAGACCAAAATTTCTACATTCTGAAAAGTAAAAAAAAAACGTTATTACTCGGTTACTATGCTCATATTATTTCAATACGAGGCAAGATTGTTGATAGCGCTCATTTCCAGTACATATGCTGGTAGAGATCATTCAAGCAAGATATTTGAGCGATTTAGACTCAATTTATCATGGAGGAACTCATCGATCGACGAGTGACTGCATTACCGATGTGCTCCGTAGGCATGGGCATTGCAGCTGTCCATCCCAGTGCAGGTGACGGACAGACCTGGGAAGTGGGAAGGAAGGAAATGGAAAGAGTATAGAGATGGAGAATGGAAACGTGCATAATTTGCTCAGTCGGTAATGGTTCAGTTTCTTAGGTTACGGGTTCATCATTTCATCAATGCTCGTAATTAAAATTGATTTGTGAACAACTCTGAAACGAAGCATGTCAAAATGAAGTGGTCACTGGTCAGGCATTTCTACGCAGAATAAAATATCCTCACCTACTTCGATGGCGTGCCAAGTAATTCCTTGCCTCACCAGCACGATGGAAAGTCGGCCATTTCAGTCCGACCAGCCAATGAACCGAGTTTGAGCCAAGTGCCCTATCATGACGGCCGTGTTATGGCCGCCTCACGCGTCCCATTTGTGTGGGATCGAGCCATAAGTCCCCATCGGTGTCACGTCACACATGACGGCAAACTGAAGGCAACCATAACACGGTAACCATGCACTCTGGAGCAAGGAGGTTGAGCCATATGGAAAATGAAGGGACGGAGTGATTTCCTCGTGCTTATATGTATGAAGTAGGGAGCTCGCTTTGCTGCCAGAGGATGTTATGCTAGGACGTTTTTGACATTCCATTCGAGGACATGTGTCTACTGTCTGTATTGGTGGTTGTTAGTTGGATGAGAATTAGATTAATTAATATTTAACCGTTTCTCGAGCGTCAGCTAATAAAGAAACCATGCCTTGTTTGTCTAATTGGACGTCTTGTTTCCCAAATAAGGCCCCTGTCTGTCACTCGCGCTTTTGGGCTGCCACCAATACAATGCATCATTGAATAAACGGACACAATTGGTGTCGCTTCCCACGGTTTTTAACATTTCAGCGACGAATCGATCACTAGTGCGGCCAATATGGTTAGTAGGTGCCACCTCAGTCAGTCTATTCTAGATAAGTCGGTCAGCTATCTGAGCAAGCGAATACAATGACATAGTGACCACTGATGGCTCACTTCATTGGGAATAGGACAAACTATATAAATAGAGGGAAATCCATGGATAAAAAACATAAAGCCGGCAAACAGCAAAAAGAAGCTCGATGAACGATTCTGGGAGCTAATTCCAGTTCAAGGACCAGTGACAACCACTGAGGCCACTCCTCCCCTCCCTCGACTGCAGCTTCACCCGCGTGTCACACTGCACCGCTCGGTCAGCCACCGATGACGCCTTCCGGGCCGCTGACGGCGGCGCGACCGGCGCCTCTCTGATGACGGCCTCACGCGCGGCGCGGCGGCGGCGGCGGCATCATGATGCCGTGCTCCGCATTGGACGCGCGTGTCATAGCGTGGCCGTTGAACGGCCGGCCGTGAGCGCTGGGATGCCGTTTCTCATATGGTGCCGGTACATTACGACCGATGGGAGTGGGAACGGCACGTTCCGCCGCCGCTGATCGGAACGGAACGGAACGACCACCGGCGCGGGCGGGTGAGGTCGGTGGGCCGACACGGAAGGCTGGAATGTGGGAGGGAGATGAACGAGTGCAGGGAAGAAATCTGAGGAGTAGGAGGAAGGAGTGGAAACATGGAGGGATTGGGAAATGAGATGAACACTAGATGAGTTGGGGGGGGGGAGGTGTGCCGTGAGGGGTTAAGGAGTGAGGAGCAAGGTTGAGACAGTGGAGGAAGAAAAAGAAAGAGAATGAGAAAAGCAGAAGAGAGAAGACCAGGGAAGCATGTTCAATCGAGAGAGTCTCTATATTTTTTTTTATGTGCAGAATATAAGCCGTAGTCGGTTTGCATTGAGGTTAATCACTTATTAATGTGATATAACGGTTCTTTGAGCATAATTATCAAGTATTGTCTATTTCACTTTGTTAAGCGAAGGTCAAATTTGACATCACTATTAAGAATCGCAACTTTGAATTTAATTAACCTGAGCATCGGAATGACATTTTGCATTTTCAAAATCGTTTTCCCCGTTTTCACTAAATATCTTTATGAATCGCTTGCATCACTAGGGCATAGAATAGAGTCTTTGCCTTGAAGAATGTGAATACCTAAACGGTGTATTTATTTTGGTTAAACAGATGAAGAGTAGAGAGTTTATCTTACGAATAAAACTCAAAACGAATCAAGCTTTGCGAATTATTGACCGGGATATAAAACATTTTGACCTTTGCTATTTTCCTTTAAAAGCCGCTGGAGACTGAAAATGTAATACCTACAGTATTATTTGTCACGCCAGAGCTTGGGCTGAGGTTGTACCGACAGCAACCAACGCCGTGCAGAGGCCTCTTGCACCAAAATCCTCTTGCACCAATGCTTGGATTATTTTGCATCGTATACCCAGTCCAAGTCTCAAATGTAACAATTTGCGTGCAAAATTTAGCAAGCACATGTAGGATTATGTATTGGGCTATTGCAAACAAAATTACCACCTTTAGATTAGCTTATTCTGAAACCAGTTTTTCGATTTTACCTAGCTAGGTAGTTTGGTGCAAGAGGCCTCCGAGGCCTCTTGCACCAAACTACCTAGCTAGGTATGGCATCTCCACCAGTACCTACAGCACTGAGGAACAATGGGACGTGAGAGAAGAGATTTACAGTGACTTATTCAATATGATTTCAGTATGATCACTGCCAGCCTGGTCAGTGATGGCCATCAACATCCCCATAGAGGCGTCATCACCACACTAACTGCAATGTGGCATCCGCCACCCTGCTGTCGGACCGGCTCGCTCAGAACACCGGGCGGCGTGGGGCGGCAGATGGCCTCGTGAGTCGTGACACGGGGCCCTCTGTATCGGCCACCGGGCTCGGCCAGTAGATCCTCCGCTCCACTACCACACAATTACCGAAAATATATCATGCCGCTATATATCACCCAGTCGGTCTAATCGTGGGAGCTATGGCAATTACAATTAAAGCGGAAACAAGAAACAACTCTGAGAACAAAAGGCTATTCATTATCGCCATATTGTGCCGTAACTGCGTGGCCCGTGCGCTGATATTTGAGATCATATTTCCTTTCTACTTGCGGCGTCGTTCAGCCACTGAGCAATCTAAAGCGTCTCCTCGGGTATCGTGTTAAGTGGGTGCTTCTTTGGTGGAGGAAGCACGGTGGCTTTGGAAACGGGACCGGAACGCTCCGCGCGCCTCACAGAAATGAGAGCGAATCGAGCACCTGGTACAATTGCGGTCGCGGTGCCGCAGTTAGACAGAAGAACGATGTCTGGTGACTAGTGCTATTTCTGCTCTGTGGTTTCCAGTCCGCTATTTGCTGTGACCTGTGATGATGTTTGTGGATGACGCGGCTGGAGTCCAATCCACTTAGCACATCCACATTATTATTGTTTGATTTCATTTGTGGACCGTCTATGAACCTTCTTTCCATCGACTCTCAGAAACACTGGCAATAAGAGCGGGACTTGTAAGCCTGTTCTGTTTCCACCGATGGTTGTGTTTACGATTCTGCGGCTTTGATTACCATCAAGCTGTTAGATCGCTCCATTATTAACTGCAGCCTCGGCTTCGGGCAGCGGCCGGTAACAGTTTGCCAAGATTCGCCACCACCATGTTTCTGCAGCTGTCCGAATGTTGACTGGAAGCCAAACAGAGCCGAGCCGCCTCTTCTCCTCAGTTTGGCGTCTGCCTGTCGATAGCGCAATCACCGCTAAACAAACAACCCGGCGTCGGTTTCGCACCCCGGCGCGGCGCGGCGGCGGTGCGAACGGCCGTCGGGCGCGGCGGCGGCGGCGGCGGCGGCGAGCGGGCGGTTTTTGCAGGGCGGTGGCGGCGCGCGGCACATGCGCATTAGAGGCGCCGCCGGCCGAGCCGTGATCCGCCGGTGCCTTGTCATTATTTCGCCGCTCACACGCCCGCTAAATAACTCAATAGGCTCTGGGCTGCCGACCGGCGCGGCGCCGAGTGCCGGTTGCCGGGTGGTTAGTCGCCGGGGCGGGGGCGGGGGCGGGGGCGGCGGTAACCACGGGTATCGTGGAAGCCCTCGATGGTGCTGGACGACGCGGTGCTGCAGTAAATGAGATTATCCATAGAAATCCGCCAGTGTAAAAGAATGCATTGCTGTTACAGCTAAGAGTTATAACGTTATCTTCAAGGGAGCTTGCCTTTGCTCTGAGATTCCTCGCCCTTCCCGCCTGTTTCATCTCAATTAGGCATACTTCAGCTAAAATACTGCAAGGTAACTTAATCCTCAGTGGATGAAGTAATTGCAAGAGACGTATTCCCTCGTTACCCACAACCAGAATGGAGGTAAAATTCAGCACCGACTTAACCCTAAAGGGTGGTCGGGAGATGAGATTGCCGCACTAAGTTTCCGGAAGCCAAGGATGAATGAAGACATTATTATAATTAACTCGAAGCGTTTATCATCGTGCCCGGTTATAAGTGCGCCCAGATAATCCATTACCGACTTAATGGATGCGGAGCTGATGCAACGCCGCCTAATGTCATGGCATAAAGAACCGCATAATCGACCGCTCTTTTTACACCATAAGTGCAAGATGCAGGTTTGGAAAACACCCTGTGCTACACGCCTGTGCATTTATATTAGGCGGACAAAGCGCGCCGCCGTTCCGAGGCCATAAACTTCTGGCCGACGGCTGCATACCTGGGCGGCCATTTCTGCCATTGGGCCGCACTAAATTCCGCTAAATGGACAGACTGATTAGCATTAAGTGGCCGCAGACTGTGGGGCGGCCGGCGTGGCGGACCGGGGCGGCAGCCGACCGCAGGGAGACCGGTCGCCGTCACCTGTGGCACTGCACGGGATCGGACAGTATGGAACGACCGGACAGTACAGCACGGAGACCGGTCGGCGTCACCTGTGGCACTGCGCGGCACCGGATAGTATGGAACGGATAACTGGACAGTACCGGACGGAGACCGGCTGGTGTCACCTGTGGCACTGCGCGGCACCGGACAGTAGGGATTCGGAACGACCGGACAGTACCGACTGGATACTAACGGACACCGGACGGATATCGGACGGATATCGGACATCGGATGAATGCCGGATAGATACTGGACGGATATTGGACGGTTAAAGCATGGCATTTCGATTTTTAACGGGGCGGCACCAAACGTCACCTCAATGCATTGCATTACAAACGTTCCACGCCGTATCACGCCCTATCAAACTACGGCACACTGCATAGAAACAGGTTACAGTTCTGACCACCATCATCTCTCTGAACGCCATCAGTCACCCCGACAGTCAGACTCCACCAGCCCCCATACAGCCATCCACAGCCATCCACAACCACCCACAGTCACCCTCAGTCACCCTCGGCTCACACTACAGCCTCCGACAGCCTCCCACAGCCGTCCACAGTCTACCTCAGCCGCCCACAGACACTCACAGTCGCCCATAGCCACCCACAGACGCTCACAGTCGCTCACAGTCGCTCACAGCCGCCCACAGACGCTCACAGTCGCTCACAGCCACCCACAGCCGCCCACAGACGCTCACAGTCGCTCACATCTACCCCCAGCCGCCCTCAGCCGCCCTCAGCCGCCCAGTCTACCTCAGCCGCCCTCAGCCGCCCTCAGCCGCCCAGTCTACCTCAGCCGCCCACAGTCTACCCTTAGCCGCCCACAGTCTACCCTTAGCCGCCCACAGTCTACCTCAGCCGCCCGCAGTCTACCTCAGCCGCCCACAGTCTACCCTTAGCCGCCCACAGTCTACCCTTAGCCGCCCACAGTCTACCCTTAGCCGCCCACAGTCTACCCTTAGCCGCCCACAGTCTACCCTTAGCCGCCCACAGTCTACCCTTAGCCGCCCACAGTCTACCCTTAGCCGCCCACAGCCGCCACAGCCGCCCACAGTCTACCCTTAGCCGCCCACAGTCTACCCTTAGCCGCCCACAGCCGCCCCAGCCGCCCACAGTCTACCCTTAGCCGCCCACAGTCTACCCTTAGCCGCCCACAGCCGCCCCAGCCGCCCACAGTCTACCCTTAGCCGCCCCAGCCGCCCACAGACTCTCCGGAGAAGCCGCGCCGGCGACTCATCGGGCCAATTTCCGCGGTCGGCCGCCGCGGCGCACCTGGCGCAGCCGCTTCAAACGCGCCGCGCGCCGCAAAAACGCCACAAAAGGTCGCGCCGCGCCGGCCGACACTTCAAAATTGATAATTAAGTTTTAATTGAGTATAGGTGACAAACGGTTTAGTGCGAGCCGGTATGGCGCCGGAGTTCATTGGCGCTGTTAGAGACACCGTGATGGGTTGGGACGGTGGGCCAGGGAGGCGAATGGTCTCGGGTCGATCTCTGACCGCGCTGTGTTCTCATCAGAGAGACAGCGCCTGAGAATGGAGCAAGAGCAGTGACCTCAGCTGGTAATCTGAGTTGGTAGAAGGTCGTTACGGCGAGCCGTTTGTGGTCTCGGGTCGCCGCTGCCCGGCCATGGATGGAAGGACATGAAGAGCTCATCGAAGGAGATGTGGAGCCAACTCCGTAAGCACGCGCTCGGCCCCCGTCAGAGGGCGGGTCCGGCGGCAGCGACAGACCCTGACACTGCAAACCGTTTCAACGCCTACTTCGCTGACGTGGGGCGCCGCATCGCTGACGAGCTGGCGAGCCGGCCGGCCCAGCGGCTCTCGCCGCGCCCGCCCATCGTATGCAGTTCGTCCTTCACCGTCCGGCCTGCCACGCTGCCGGAGCTCAGTTCTGCTATGAGGCGCATGAGTGGCTCCCGGGCGGTCGGAAGTGACGAGGTGTCGCTGCTGCTAATCGAGCGGTGTTTCCCGGTGATCGGCCCCCATGTGCTCCGAGTGATAAATCGGTCTTTTGTCACTGGTAAAGTTCCGAAAGTGTGGAAACATGCAAAAGTGATTCCTATTCATAAGGCGGGTGAAACGTCGCAACCATGTAACTTTAGGCCTATCAGCATTCTGAGTGTGGTGTCAAAGCTCGCGGAAAAACTAGTTAGCACTCAGCTTATCACGTATCTGACCGACAACCATATCCTGTCACCGTCGCAGTACGCGTACAGGCCCAATCACTCGACAGAGGGCGCGACTATCGATCTCGTCAGTAGGATCGCGGCGAATAGCGATGATGGACTCGTGACGTGTCTGTCATCTTGTGACCTATCCAAGGCCTTCGACTGTGTTGATCGTGACGCACTGTTCATCAAGCTCCAGTGGTACGGAATATCTACACACTGGTTCTCGGACTTCTTCAGCGACCGGACGCAGGCCATAGAGGGCGGCGGCAGCCTCCCGGTGCCGTATGGAGTGGTCCAGGGCAGTACGATCGGCCCCATCATGTTCAGTGTGTTCACAAATGACCTGTCGTGTCACTTGTCACATCACGCGTCACTCATAACCTACGCTGACGACTCCCAGATACTGCACTGCGCCGCGCCAACCCCGGCAGGTCTCACTGAGCTGCGTCTCAGGGCGGAGACCGATCTAGCCACTGTCTCTGCCTGGTTCACTTTAAACGGGCTTAAAGTTAATCCCACAAAGACCGAGCTCATCGTCTTTGGAACAGCAGCAGCCATCAAAAAGACTGATGGATTCATGATCAACTTTGACGGCATACAGATAGCACCAGCCCAGTGTGTCAAAATCTTAGGTGTGGTTCTGGACCGAGAGCTTACCATGCGTCAACAGACGAGCAGAGTGGTGCAGCGCTGCTACAGCAATCTCATCACCATCAGTAAGATCCGAGACACGCTGCCAAGAACTACCCTAGTACACCTCATTCGTGCCCTGGTCTTTCCACATGTGACGTATTGTCTGCCGGCCTGGGCGCCACCTGCAAAGCAGGATCGCCTTCGCATGGAAAAGGTGGTGAACTATGCAACTCGCATTGTCACACGGAAACGTAAGTTTGACCGTATTTCTAAGACAAGACAGGAGCTCGGCTGGCTTACCTTCGAGAACATGATCGACTATAGAGACTGTGTCCTCGTGCACTCACTGCTGTATCAGGAGAATGCACCGTTTCACCTAAAAGCACTAGCCACGTATCGCGCGGACATATCAGAGCGTAGTACGAGAGCGACCGCTGCTGGTCTCCTTCATGTACCGCGGGCCCGTCTGGAGCGAACTCGCTTGGCCGCACCCATCCGGTCGCTGAACACGTGGAACGCTCTCGACGAAAAAACGCGTGTCTGCAGAAGTGACTTTACCTTCAAGAAAAATGTGAAAAAGTCGATGCTTACCAAACTCTAGAGCACGCACACACCTACCGTCATTTTAAACAAGAGTGTTTTATATTACATTGCGTCACCATCTTTTAGCCTTGTCATTGAGCTAGTCGTTACATGTCTTTTTTTTTAGCTTTTTTTTAGGCATCACTCACGCCACTGCGTCCATGTATATTTTATTCTGTATATCATGGCAGCCGGTATGTGTATTTGTATGACGCTGTGGTGTAACAAGCCAATTGTATATTGGAAACCACAAAGATATGCGAAATAAATAAATAAATAAATAAATAAGAGCTATTGTTCCTGCCCACCGGTTCCTAGTACAGCGTCACGGGCAGTTGAGGCTCTCATCAGCTACTGGATTCCGTTCTGCCACGCCTCATGACGCCAGACCTACTTGTCTCAGTCAATTTCACTGAGCCTCAGTCAGTCCATCTGTCTGTCTCGGCAAAAATTACGGCAGGACCCTGGTAGTGTACCACTTCCACATACCTTCTGTGGGTCTCATTTGCCCGTTCGTCCCGTTCTCACATTCCAGCGTCCCACATTACACCTGCTCTCCGGCTGACGGTTCATCTCTCAGCCTCTCCCACATCTCTCTCAGATGGCTGTGCGCCGTGCGGTAGGTCGGTCTCAGCGGCCCGCCCCCCGGCCCCGCCCCAGGGCCCGCCCCCGTCGGACCGGCCCGGCCGCGACCGTCGTTACTCGTGACTGATATCAGGGCGCCGCGCGACCGTGTCCGGTGCAGTTTCCGATAATTAGGAGCGGCGATCGCTCGTTAGAGCGGCGGCCGGCGCTGCGCCGATTACAGAGCGCGGCGCGTTTGAAGCCGGCCGAGCCGCCGCCGCTTCACACCTAAGGGGACAGCTACAAATATGAAGACGTCAGCTGGCCTGTGAACCGGGCCGGACGACGGAGGGAGGTGGCGGGACGGTCGGCAGGGATTAAACAATCACCGGTGGGCGCGCGGCCGCCCGTCGTCCTCCGCTGGCTGATGGCCAGGCGCCTGGACTGATGGATGGCCGCTGTTTACGCTCTTTAGAGGCGAGGTGCGCGGTTTTGGAAGAAAATCACTGAGCGGCGCCGTGATCAGAGGTGATGGCGAGAATCAGACGCCCGAATTTTGTTTGTTTTGAGGACAGACCCGGGTCGGTAAATGCAGGGACAGGGTGACTTAGCCCGGTCAATGACGCTTGTCCAATTGGAAAGTGTCCATTGTCGCAGTGGTGATTGGGGCCAGGGCTTTGTGTCACCGTGTCTCTAAATGACATAGCTACGGGACCGAGTATCATTTATTATTGTTTATTTTCAAGCGGTGATTTTGTCCGTCATTTGATATGAGCCTGTGGATGTGGAAGACGCAACAAATGAGCTCAACTGAACACTGACTGAGTTGAGACACTAGCCGTTTTCACGACGGTCATTTGGTACACATTTGGTGCAGATTAGGTGCAGATTTGTTGCAGATTTGGTCAAATTAGGTTCATAGTATTTCATTAAGTTGTCAGTTTGTGCCGCACAGATGCCTATATACCTAATTTTCTTTTATCATCAGACATTTACTTTAGATTTAACAATGAAATAATTTCATGGTACGAAAATGTTTATTGTAAAATAGATTTGGTGCAGGTTTGGTCAAATCAGGTGCATTCGCCAGATAGCCCGTCGTGAAAACGGCTATTATAAGCGCGCATTTAGGATGAAATGGATTATCGTTTTTTCATATGTCAACTCCGCTCGTACCTAACCTTCATGCTCAGGAAATTACGAAACCACTCTCAAACGTTCAAACACCGGATTCGTCTCGAAGAGTCGCGTCTAAAGTTCATTGGGTCAGACATGTGAGCAGTTACAATAACATCCGCATGTATTATAACTCCGCAAGATAACATCTCCCATTGTGCGCTGACTAGTGTGTTGCCGTAGGCTATGCGGCACAGCATACCTTCCTTCAGGCGTTTCTACTACTGCCATCTAGCGGCGGAATCAGGAGTGACTAATGAATACCTATACTGATGCTTTCTTTTCGTTCGTTCTTCTTGGTTATGAGTTATCAATATGAAACAATAGCTTATATCACCGGTAAATAGTCTAAAATATAAATTTAAATGTAAAAGGCCTCGAATCCAGTCACCTATTCCGTGGACGGAGCTCACAATTCACCCACTGAAGAATATCATGCATAAGAAATGCATGGGAAAAAGTATATCACTCTACTCCATCAACAAGGAGAGCGTGGGCACATGGACGGGGACGGATATTGCCGGCCCGGGGACGGATATTGCTCGAGTCAAAGCGGTGCATGCCGGCGGCCCGAGCGTGGTGCCACATCCGTGGCCGCTCCGGTGTCTGAGCGTCTACGGCGGCCGCGGGGGCGGCTGATAAAGTGGTGTCATTTGTCGCTCTGACGGGTGTCACCACTGGTCGCCGACGGGCCCGCCCCGCCGCTCGCGCCGGCCCGCCGACAAATGGACTTCCGGTGCCGTTCGCAGGCATGGTCGGACGATCGGACGGCCGGCAGGACGGTGTCGGGAGTGTGGTGACGCGTGCACCGGTCGAGTGGGTTTGAAAAGGTTGAACCACCAAAATGCTTTCTCGGAATCAAGAGGAATATGAAAGTTTATCTTTTTGTCCTGCATGAAAACATATTTTTATTACGAGAAAATGCTTTTTATGCATAACTTTTTGGAGATACACATGCTTCAATATTTTTGCTATATTTGTGTCATGCAGTGATGGATAAAGAATGTCCAACCCACACTTCTCATTTGATTGCTCTGTGGATATGCTCCTTAGTTCTTGGGCACTAACGTGTACTGTTTAGTGTCTCTCATGATCTATACTGAAAAATGCTGCAGAGGCCACATCGGTATCTTTTGACGCAATGTTAGCCTGTCTGTACATACAAAATGGCTCCTTTGGTCAGTGAAGCCCTATAAAGTCCGGGTAAAATTGAGAAAGCTTTTGACCAGGGGACTGGAGAAGTGGGAAACGAAGTCACTCCCTTCAATTGAAAAGCTTGGGCGGTGGGCAGCTTTGATGAGCCTTTACATAGTCGCGTTTGACGCGTGCTTCAGGCGCGCTAGGTCTGAAGTTGAGTTGTAGTTGAAACCTGAACCTGAGTTCTCCTTTGCATTGCACTCCACCCTTTCGGTGGTGGCTTGGCTTGCCCTCACTTTTTCCGCAAAGGCACCTCTCAAAGTGCCTATATGCGTACACCTTTATGAGCTTGTATTTGCAAAAGTACAAAGCCATTTTACACCGCCATCTTTTATAGGACTCCCTTGCCAGAGCCCTCCCTTCCCTTGTGATCATTTAGTCCAAACCAGTTGCGGGCAATATCTATATAGTATTCTCCTGGCGAAAATAGTCATTCTCTTTGCCTACCACATTGAAACACTGCGGTGTTGTAAGCAAATAGAGTAAAATTGACTTAACTGAACGCATGCGTCCATCTTAAGTGGCTTTGCATAGTTACAAACCATAAAGAGTGCATCATATTCATTGAGACCCACTTCAGTCCTTTTCAAGCCATGCAGTGTCTTGATAGTAGATAATCTCGAAAGAAGGCGTAATAATTAACTATAACGAATACAACACATGTAACATCAGTAAAATCTGAGCGACGTAAGTTGATTACACAGAAGCAGCATATAAAAATGTAGCACAAAAACATTTTCCATTTGTGGATGTCAACAAGGCACCGATGGAACATGAAACATCTGTACTACATATGTACTTCAGAAACAAACAGTATTTGAAAGGAAAGGACATTTACTAAATGCTTTTCAGACCCCATGAGACCCTAATTTTCGGCGATAATTTATTTACTATTTGTCCAATTTGCTTCAAATTTTCACAATGCACATTTCAGCTCAAGCGTCAATTTTCGCCAGTATGGTCTCTTAACAAAATATCAAATTTTAGGGTACTTGTCGTTGCCTCGTAATGTTAAAATCGGCTCCGTAAATCCGTCAGTGGAGTAGAGGCTATCCGTGCGTAGGTGTGACATCACAAACACGTGACCATTAAGCTCCGCCCTCCCGGCGGACGGGATAGTGACCTTGGCCGGTCAGTCGGCTGCGTGGAGCGGGCGGGGCAGTAGCTGTCGCACCAGGGCGGCTCGCATGGACCGTAGCTGCCGTGCAGTTGGGGCGTTCCATGACAAATCGACATATAAAAAATTAAATTTGCACCCTCATATTTTATTTTTCGTTGAAAACTGGTGTAAGGGGTTGTGATGGGCGGGGAAGCCAGCTGTGGCAAGGATTTTTTCTCCGAACAACGGTTTCCGAGATATAGCCTCGGGCAATTCCTGGAGGTCGCGCTGCAGCCCTATGTTTGGCGGCCTATAACTAAAAAACTATTGGTTTTCTACGTTAAAAACTTTATATGGTTCAACTCACAATCAGACAACAAACATTTTGGCTATCTCGGATTTTCATTTTTTGAAAATTTTGATCACGTGACCTTTTGACCTATTTTTCGAAGAGTGACCTTGATATTTTCCCCACTGAAAGTTGCAATTTTGTCTGATGACGATTAAAGCCTTATCGATTATCATTCATATGCGAAAATAAAAAAGTGGATATCGTCCTGTGTTGACCTCAGGTCAGGTCATTTTTATGACCTGTCCATTATTACGAGCGGGAGCGACAGTGAGATCTCGAGAATAAAGCAAGATAGCGACAAGTGGTAAACGTTGCAGGGTAGGTACAAACGGATAAGGTCTATAATTTTTACTGAGGTCATTTTCAGGTAAGGTCAAAGATGACGTCACAGGAGCAAAAAGGAAGTCAAAATTGCGGCACTACATATATATGAAGTTTTTCTCGAATAACTTTCAAGGTATCCCAGCTAGGAACAAACCAATAGCACCATCGTGATCCTCTCGTCGATCCGCATCGAAACATATGTATGTTGACCTCGAAAGGTGGAAAGGTCAAAAGTTGACCTTAGGTCACGTGACGAGCGGGAGCGACAGCGAGATCTCGAGAATAAAGCAAGATAGCGACAAGCGGTAAACGGTGCAGGGTACACACGGATAAGGTCTATAATTTTTACTGAGGTCATTTTCAGGTCAGGTCAAAGATGACGTCACAGGAGCAAAAAGGAAGTCGAAATTGCGGCACTACATAAATATGAAGTTTTTCTCGAATAGCTTTCAAGGTATCCCAGCTAGGAACAAACTAATAGCACCATCGTGATCCTCTCGTCGATCCGCATCGAAAGATATGTATGTTGACCTCGAAAGTCGAAATGTCAAAAGTTGACCTTAGGTCACGTGACCTAAGGTCAACTTTTGACCTTTCGACCTTTCGAGGTCAACATACATATGTTTCGATGCGGATCGACGAGAGGATCACGATGGTGATATTAGTTTGTTCCTAGCTGGGATACCTTGAAAATTATTCGAGAAAAACTTCATATATATGCATTGCCGCAATTTCGACATCCTTTTTGCTCCTGTGCCGTCATCTTTGACCTGACCTGAAAATGACCTCAGTAAAAATTATAAACCTTATCCGTGTGTACCCTGCACCGTTTACCGCTTGTCGCTATCTTGCTTTATTCTCGAGATCTCGCTGTCGCTCCCGCTCGTAATAATGGACAGGTCATAAAAATGACCTGACCTGAGGTCAACGCAGGGCGATATCCACTTTTTTATTTTCGCATATGAATGACAATTGATAAGGCTTTAATCGTCATCAGACAAAATTGCAATTTTCAGTGGGGAAAATATCAAGGTCACTGTCCAAGGTCATTGTCCATGACGAGAAACCTGAAAAACCACCTTGTGGATGGCTTCAATAAATATGACTATGACTATGACTATGACTATGACTATGTCACTCTTCGAAAAATAGGTCAAAAGGTCACGTGATCAAAATTTTCAAAAATTGAAAATCCGAGATAGCCAAAATGTTTGTTGGCTGATTGTGAGTTGAACCATATAAAGTTTTTATCGTAGAAAACCAATAGTTTTTGAGTTATAGGCCGCCAAACATAGGGCTGCAGCGCGACCTCCAGGAAAGGAATTGCCCGAGGCTATATCTCGGAAACCGTTGTTCTAAGAAAAAAATCCTTGTCACAGCTGGCTTCCCCGCCCGTCACAACCCATTAGATCAATTTTAAGCAAAAAATAAAATATGAGGGTGCAGGGCACTTGTCGATTTGTCGTGGAACGCCCCAGTTGTCGTTGCAGCCGTAATTTCATCGAATGAGCTAAATAGCGCGCATAAGTAACGCACCAGCCGAAGCCCTCGACTAATTGTATCTATCACAAATGTACGTAAACCTTGTTCAGTCACAAAAAAAATATGTATTTCCACACAAGATTTGGGGCTTGTGAAAAAACGCGCATAAAAGACGCTGTTGATTTCAAATGATTGCGTAAGATTATGTATCGCGTCAGACTACGTCAAAATTGCAAAACAGAATCACCATTAACATGATACAATTTATATGTTTGATATATGAAATTTGATTAGGAATGTATGCCGGCGTGATCTATTTATATCATCCCGGTGCAACTAAGCATTGAACACCTTCAGGACTAATCCATTTGATCATCGACTTAGGTTGAGGAGGTCGCCAGACTAACTTTGCCCCCAGAGCTTGTGTGTTGAAATGCAAACATGAAAAGTAAAAGCCTAGAGATAGTTTCCTCGCCATTGAGGACATGCCTACTGTTACTTAAGTTTTACAAAAAAGATACGAGTTTATTGATGATCGTTCTCGTGTAGTGCCCAACGTCCGCCTGCCACATTGCTATTTCTTTTTGTGCACGTCTTAACAATATAGCACACACATGACACCGCGATAAAGACCATTTCTACCATACGACACATTACGCTTCTGCCCCACCCGGCGCCCCGCACCGCTCCACGAATCACGAATACGGTCGTTTCGCTGGAGCGATGCCCCAGGCAATCGGCCGTGCCCGAGACTCTTCATCCTATTTTGTTGCTTTCTGCGCCTTCCTCAGAAACATTGATTGGCACTGCCAAATATATCAATATTTTTGGGTCAAGCAGAGGCTTACCCATGATCTTATAGGTAATCGGGTAGTGACCTGACCGAACCTGACGATGAGATAGGTGCAACTCCGGCTTAACCCGCGCCCCACTGGGGGGGCTATTTATAGCCCCCTCCCGTTTTTCTGCAATAACTTCCAAACCGCTTGACGTATCGACGCCAAACTTTCAGTACCTTCGGCTGCATTAATTTGACACCTTGTGTCAAAATTTGAACTTCGTACCTACCATAGGTCGGCCGGAAATGACGTCAGAGTGACGTCATGTTCGGCCGATTTCGACGCAAAACATTGAACCACGGCAATCGCTCCCAAGAGCTCAGTTTTTAACCCGCGCGGGGCTGGGGGGGGGGGTAAATTTTACCCCCCCTCGCGAATTTTTGCAATATCTCAAAAACGGCGGCGCGCAGCGCCGCCAAACTTTCAGTACCTTTTCTTTCATCAATTTGACACATTCTCTGAAAATTTGAGCGAAATCCGTCGGAAAATTTTTAAGAAATTGACGTTTTAGTGACGTCATGTTCGCCATTTTCGCCTCAAAAACGACAAAAGTTCAAACGCCGCTAGCATCCTTATTTTTAAAGGAATCAAGACGTAACAAAAAGGTAATACGTAATTCTACTTTGTCTATCAAATGGCTATCTCGGTTTTTTGAAAATTTTGGATTTTGGCCCAATTTTTTTCTTCAAAAAACTGACTTTTTTGGGAAAATAATTATAAAATCCAAAATTTTGAGAGTATCGAAAAAACCGGAATATATGTCAGAGAAGTGGTCAATGTGCACCTACATACCAATTTTTAGAAGAATCGGTTCAAAAATGGGGGAGTTATTCAAACTTTTATGACATCACGACACACAAAAAATTTGAAAAATGATTTTTTTGGAATTTTTAGACCTCGTACGGAAACAAAAATAGCACCATTCGATTCGCCGTGAAAAACTGCATCAGATAGACACCTTTTTAGGCCTTAACAACCAGCTTCAAAATTCAACCTCACTTGACCTGACCTTGACCTGACCTCGACCTGAAACTCATCCAGACCTGGTCCATATCACTTATTGAGTGTGCCTATTGAATTCTATGAGTAAAATAACCCATAAAACATGTGTCGCACATGCCCTTTTCTATATTTTGTTTTTGATGAACTGACCTGACCTGACCTGACCTTGACCTTGACCTCTGAATGATACTGTATGCAATGAATATTGTCTTGGTAGCCTAAGAACACGTTTTGGGCAATCAGTCTCAGTCCATGACTCCATTCTTCGGCAATTACGGTGCAAGGCCGATACTGAAGACACTTGCAATTTGTACCCTTGACCTGACCTTGACCTTGACTTCAAACTTTAAATTAAGTACATCTTTTTAGTTGTTCGTGATGAGATCTTTTGATTGGCGTTTGAATTTTCCAAATCGGACCATTAGTTCGGGAGATAACAGGGGGGGGGGGGTAAAATTTACACCCTCCCCCCAGCCCCGCGCGTTCGGCTGGAGACCCCAGCCCCGCGCGGGTTAAGCTAGATCCAATTTGTTTGTACGAGAGGACTCAGAATAGACTGCGCTATCAAACTGCCATCTCGGATTTTCGGAATTTTGAAAATTTCGAAAATTTTGTATAATAAAATTTAAAAGTTATTTTTTTCATTTTTTTTACTTTTCGAAAAAAAAAAACGGAATATATGTGATAGAACGCATTATTATGACTAACTCTAGCAAGTTTTAGCTAAATCTCTTAAAAAATGACCAAGTTATACGCATTATTGCAAAAATTAACAATTATTAATTTTTCAAATCAATTTTTCAGCACGAATTTGACATCGTACGCCAATATAAGTAGCACCATCGTGTTCCGGAGCTCAAACTGCATCCAATAGACACCTTTTTTGTTGAAAAATTTTAACTTCAAAATTTGACCTTTTTTGACCTGAAAGTGACCTGACCTAAGCTAAATTTGACTCGAAATGACCTCGAATTACACAGAAGACATCAAATTTGAAATGTTTGGCCTAAATGGATCATAAAACATGTGTCACGTGACCGACGGATGATATATTTTCGTGACCTGTGATGACCTGACCTTGACCTGAAAATCATAGTACAAGTTTGGTACCCTCAGAGTATCTAGAACATCTGTTCATGAGTGTGTGAACCAAAAATTAACCTGATCTGACTTGTAAGACGGCGGCCAGAGCCCAAAACGTGAAGAAGCCAAAATGCTAATAGTTTTTACTTTGACCTGACCTGTGACGTCATCGGTGACCTCGAGGTCAATGAAATTAGGTTTCGCTCGACAGTTCTTCCGGGGCTATCAGACACCGTTTGAGTTTTGACGATCGGCTTAGTAGTTTCGGAGTTAGGAGGGGGGGGGGCTATGAATAGCCCCCCACCCCCATGTGTTATACGCAGACCCCAGTGGGGCGCGGGTTAAATAAATGTTCAGAGTCCAAGAGTCTATCAAACTTTCCTTCTACGGCCGGTTCCGTTCCAATAGATCCTACCTTGATTCTGATCATTCTGAATATTCTGAGCTGGTTCGACGTTTAAATACCAAAATAAGGTGAAGAGGATACCAAATGCCCTCAAACGGATAATTTTTTGGCTTTCGTCCCAAAACAACTTTGCCAGCTTCACTTGTCTCCAGTATGTGGTCCCGCTCCGACCTCTCCGCGGTGCTGACACCGACTGAAGCGGCACAGACCCATCGCGGTCACGGCCAGTGGGCGGAGTTTAGTTGGGCCCGGCGTAACGTGATTGGCCAGCACTCCTATCCAATCCGGTGCGGTAGCGAGCGAGCCTCTATCCGGGTGCAAAAACTGATTAAAGGTAGTGTACCACCTTTGAAAGATTTCCCATTTTATTTTTCCTAGGATAAGAAGCTTCTGTTTTTACCTAATATCGCAAAAAAAAATCAAAAATGGGCCTGGAATAGTGCCTTTTTCGCCTAAAAGTTTATCGGTTTTTAGATATGTATAACAACTGTAGTGGGCTCACCTGCAAACAGGCGTCGGGCAACAATCGCGAATGCGGCGCACTTGTGACAATAAGCAAAGGTCATTATAGTGTTACGAGTTACGACCATACGACGTACGGGAATGAGTTATCAGCTGTCTAATCGTAGACAACACAATGTCGAGCCTTAAACTGTAAGCCCGTATTGGTACTGTTTCTTTTATATGGCTGTCGAACATTATTTATGGTTTGAAATATGATTTTAAGTAAAATAATTGATATGAAAAAGCCGTCTTATAAGTT
Organism: Amphibalanus amphitrite; assembly: GCF_019059575.1. Classification (NCBI taxonomy): domain Eukaryota; kingdom Metazoa; phylum Arthropoda; class Thecostraca; order Balanomorpha; family Balanidae; genus Amphibalanus; species Amphibalanus amphitrite. The sequence goes on along the minus strand of NW_024882780.1, from coordinate 167,688 downwards.
ATGACCCCATTTCACCACACGCGAGTGGCAGAAATGACAATGATCAGCTGACGCATTTTTCTTGGCCGAAGTCAGAGCGCGCGGCCCGACGCACCACGCGTATTTGGAAATTCCGACCTCGACGAGCATCAGAAGCCACCTAACAGGCGTGTTCGAAACCGCAGGAGATGATGATGAACGGGTTTATCGAAACTTGATTGGATGAGCATATCGGTAATAGCGATTTCAGTGTGTGCATTTATTGTTCATAGTGGTGTGAAATGTGGTTGGGGTACGACCGACAACTCGTCGGGGCGAATTTCGCACTGGGGTACTCAAAATTTGAAGAATTTAAGACGTTTCCATGAGTTTTGAAGGTATGGATAAGTTCTAAAAATCCGGTTCTCCTTATCTGGGCCATTAACTCCATACGGTCCAAGAAAGCTGGCACACTACCTTTAACATTACGAGCCAACGACAAGTGCTCTAAATTTTGATATTTTGTTAAGAGACCATATTGACAAAAATTGGCGCTTGAGCTGAAATATCGTCTGCCAAAATTTCAAGCTAATTGGACAAAAATTGAAGAAATTATCGCCGAAAAGCAGGGTCTCATGGGGTCTGAAATGCATAGTAGGTGCTTGAATCAGTGGTGATTGAATATCGAGGAGTATGCGTTTGCACATTTAGATTGCAATGAGGACTGAGAAGCGGAGACGCTATAGGCCACAACTGGAGCTAGAGCTGGAACCCCTGGAGCCACTGAAACCGGTGCATTTCGCTCGGAGCCCGAGCCGTAAAAATGTGACGGTCAAGCCCCCACACAGATGAAAAATCAAGCATAACCAAAGCATGCGAAATGAATACATTACATAATGCATTGCATTGTTTGATGTAAAATGAGGACGCACTTTGAAAAAAATAGGTACATGTAGGAAACATGTAAGTGTCATCAACGAAAAATGCCGAAAAGATTGCTCAATAGAAATATGACAACATACCTAACACATGTCCCGACTCTGGCTACCAGTATGATAGTTACATGCTGATAGAAATAGCTGCTTCAGCATTTAAATTTATGAAGTTTTCAGACGATGTAAGGACGGCGTTGTATGGTTGCCTTTGTGATATCTTTGAACGGCACACTGAACGACACACTCCGGCCCTGCCAAATGGATGCGAGGGGCCGGAATCAGAGCTGCGGACTGCGAGTGCATTTCGTATGAAACCGGAGCCGGACGAGTCAGGACGAGACGAGTCATTTCACCTTCCAGAAAGGAAAACATTGTGAAGGGTATCTTACTAGAGACCGGAGCCTGAGTCGAAATACTTCATCGGACTCGGAGCCGGAGCAGCAGACGTTCAGGATCAAAATGGTTTCGTCTCAAAATCCTTGCTGACTGCGACTATGAAGTGCGAAGCACATGATCACTCGTCACATGTCTGTTATCGGCGCTTTGGGTGTTGTTAGTGGTATTTTTCAGGCAGTTATGTGAAATTTGCGGTACACAAGAGCCTCATGTGCCTGTGTGGGATGCACGGTGTCAGTGGATATTACAATAACGGTCAAACTGCAGGTTAGAATCTATGCTTCCGCCTTCCTTCAGATTTCGTGGAGAACTAGAGGTTAGATCAATGGTCCAGTGGTAAACTGTGCCACGAGGAGCATATGCATCCATAGTTGACAATGTGTATTAATTTTTCATTCTCTTCCCATTAAAATAAAATTGACCAATACCTAGAAAACAGATTGTTCTATAAACAGCAATTTGCACAGTACCACAGAGGTGGGCGAAGCCCCATAATTTCTGAAATTTAAGTTTTGAATTGTGATCACAATGGATCACCTATAGTCACACTGTAAATGTAAGAAACTGCTCCTGTAAGTAAGATTTCTCACGTCCAAGTTTCGAAAAAAATATTTGGACGCATGTTCTGTCGGATCTACGACACTGACTTTAGAGCCCGGGTTGCAATTGCTTTAGCGCTCGATATGTCGACACTTTTGACTAGAGGTGGCAAAAGGTGAACATTTTTGGAACCAGACTCGAGGCGGACCCGACTGAGACCGTCTTTCTAGAACCAGCCAGACCCAGTCTAAGCTGGAATCGGAACCAGCCGGACACATTCCCCAAAAGTCAACGAATACAAACGTAATGATGTGTATCATTAGGTAGGTACATCAAGTAAAACACCTCTTTTCAACTGGGAATGCCTATGATCCACAGAGTACAACCAGCATAATATCGGAGCAAATGATTGTTCTCTTTCTATTCACTTTATATTTGCACTCAGGTTTAGTAAGTGAGAAGTATGATTTATGGTAGGATCCGGTTAGATCCGTCATAAATTTCCGGGAACCGGTCTGGACCCATATGGGTCCAGGCCGGTTCCATAGGCCGGTTCCTCGGGTTCACATTTTGCCATCTCTCGCGGGGCTGGTCTGCTGTTGCCTGTTGGTGGTAACGGTCTTGGCAGAAATGCTAGACACTAGCTTTGAAATCACCCTGACAGTCCATAAATCCTAGATGGGATGATAGATACGGGGTGGGATAATGGGTCATGTCTTCCAAACGAATTATACCGGGCTTCTAAAAAGTCAGGCAAATTTCTTTGCGAATAGTGGAATTCAAACAATATTAAGACGAAATTATGTAATTATGTGGCGGCGCACCACCGACTTTACTACATCCTTGACTGGTCTTAGAGACTTCTTAGGCTGTTCCAGTACACCTGGGACTTCAGGTGGTCTTACGGGGAAACAAGTCCAGTGGGGTCAAGTCCGGGGGGGGGGGGCTCGCCATTCACAGGTGTGTCTCGAACCTCGAGATCACGCGCTGCCGGGCTGCCCGTATTGCTCCCGCAGCCATCCCCGGCTTTTATTAGCAGTATTGGCCGTGGAACCATTGGCGCTTAAGTACTTTCGGAGCTCTGCTCATCCTTATCTGCAGGACACTCCTAAACTTCAAAACTTCACCAGGGCCACCCCGTATCGCTACCCAGAGCGTTGACAGTCTGGGTATCGCATCTCTCAGACGAGCGGTGTTCGTCGGGGTCCTGTTCCCTGAACCTGTTGTTAACACTTCCTCGAGTCAGAAAGTTGCCAACAATGTTGAAAATTACGTTTCGAGATGGTGCTCTCTTTGCCTTGTATTTGCGGAACTTTCGTTTTGCAACGACCGATTTAGTGTGAAATTGCGATCCATATTTTGTGGCACTGTTAAACCTGAAATATATGAATTACAAATTCATCCGACTTTTTTGGGAAGCCCGGTTATTTAGCGCTGGCCCTATTTTCTTCAATGCATGTTCCAAACAATAAAAACAGCGAGGCACTGGTCGCAAACAAACGTTTTCCTAGCCTTCAAGCATGGCGATATTTTCCCATCTTACTACATTGTAGTAAGTTCCTATTGTATTTTATTTTCCTCCTATTGTATTTTAGTATACGAGCATAGGACTCTTGGTGCTCATTCTGCTTGTGGTATTCTTGACTTTCCTTTGGATGCCGTTCTTTCTTTGCAAACAAACCGCACTGCTTTCGTATGACAAGACTCAAGTGCTCTAAGCTCTTCTTTTCTGGGATTGTATCATAATCGTAATGCTATTTCAACAAGCGTAGTATCTCCTGGGGCATTACAACCTTGGAAATTCCGATAATTCCTATTTTGATCCCACCTAGAGCAGAGACCGACACACCAGCTGAATGGACAATTGTGCCTCCTCTCACATCTTTAATTTATTTTGACTATTCATGAATGGATTTTTTAAAGATTGCCATAAAAGATGGCCGAAGCGTTTAAGAAAAGTTCCTAAATATTGTCATGAACACTCATTGCTGCACTTTATTGTCGTCATACTTCAGCGAGTTTTGCTTTAAGTCACCCCATGTGGACATTCTATGTAATGTTAGTCAACAACAGCACGTCAACCACCTATAAGTGTACGACGTGCTGTTGTTGGCAACATCCCACAAATCTCCTAATCTCCCTTTCACCTACAGCAAGGCTTCAATGTGTTATTGTCTGCTCCCATGAGCTCAGAGGCTGGCAGTTCTGCATATTTGGAATGCCGCCCTCCCCGGCAGCCAATATCCTCAATATCCCAGCCCCCGCCCTGCCGCGGTTATACAGAACGGTTCGACACGCCGCGCTGACAGGCCCTTTCCGAACAGAAAGGCTGGTCGTTTTAATGATGTAACGAACACGCCCGTGGGACCAGCTGCGCCCGTCCTCTGCGCGTGTCTCTGTGTGCGGCCTGACGAGGTGCCACCCGGCCACCCCGGTGGACAATGGCCGGGGGCGGGCGCCAACCCCTCCCCCTCCTCGGTGGTGGGTCGTCACCGACACCGCGACTCCCAGCTGCCCTCGGCGGACCACCAGCGCGGCCACCGGCGACGTGCCATAATACTCGGCTAATGAAGTCGCCGCCGCTCCAGCCCATCGAGCCATTGAACTCTGGTTAGTGACGCACATCAGTCTTTTGTCGGCGCCGCTGACACATGTGGAGGAGCGAGCATTGTCCGCCGATGCGGTCCCAGAACGATTAGCGGCCGGACGCCTCGCCACCGCCGCCGCCGCCCGCCGCCCGCCGCCGCCGCCGCCGCGGCGAGACCGCCCCTCCAGTCGGCTCTGCCATTTTGGCGGCCTCCCATTGGCCACAGCCCAGCGGCGGCTGCGCGCGCGCTGATTGGTCGAGCGGCGGCCCGCCTCGCGCCGTGACCAATCCCACTCAATACAGGCTCTAATGAGCTGGCGGAAAGGCGTGATTTAGCGGCCGGGCCTGGAGCTGGTTAGCCGCGCCGATTTATGTGAGCGCGCCAACTAGAACTAGTTCGGCGGCGGCCGCGCGCGGACGGTGGGTGCTCGCTGCTGCTGCTGCTGCTGCCGGGGCTGCCTCTACCCAGTGACTCGCCGCGCGATGCCCGGCAGCTCGCGCTAGAGTATGGACGTTGGCGAGAGCGCTCCGCCCAGTCCCGCCGTCGAGCCGACCAGCAGCTGCAGTGACAGTGAGATTAGCGTCGGCTCGCCGCTGCCGACCGCCATGCCGCCGCGCAGTGATGTGTCGCCGTCGACGCCGGCCAGCCCGGCCCAGCCGCCGTCTCCGACGTCCCCGGGGGCGCCGCTGTGTCCGGCGGCGCCCGCCGGCGAGTCGCCCGGCTCCGGCGAGCTGGCCGGCTACGACTCGAGCGAGACCGAGGACTATTTCGGCCCGCTGCGGCGGCTCGGGCCGGCCAGCGCCGAGACGGCTGCGGCCGGCGCGCGCCAGCCCGACCACGGCCTCAAGTCGTTCTCCGTGCACGACATCCTCAACCACCGCAGCTCGCGGCGCAAGTGTGCCGTGCCGACGCGCATTGTGCGGCCCTGGGACTGTGACGAGCGGCCGCCGGCGCGAGCCGAAAAACCCGACAAACTCGACCGCAAGAAGGCGGGCAACAACGGCAACAACAACCCGCTCGACGAGCTGTTCAAGATGACCAACAAGACGCTGCAGGACTTCAAGGACGAAAAGCAGGGTGAGTGCTGACCTGGTAGGGGCAGGGGCTGGTGGTTATCGGCATTAGCGGCCCGGCGGCCCGGGCTGACCGGGCGCGGTGGGTGGACCGGCGCGCGGGCTGGGTCGGTCAATGGACGGTGGGGTGGGGTGGTCCAGCGCAGTAGGGTGTGGATGTGGACGAAATGGTCTGGGGGCGTGTGTGTGTGTGTGTGTTTGATGGTCCGGTGGAATGTGGACAGGCTGGGTGACCGGACAGGTGGGCTAGTGGAGTGTGGACAAGGGACGGCCTGAGCTTACCTCTGTTCAGGAGTGCCGGATTCCCCGGGTCGGGTGGTCACTGGCCAGTGTTTGGAATGGGATGGTTGGACCAGATGGATGTGTTGGGTGGACTGTGGACTGTGGAATGTGGAAAATGGATCGGTGAAGTTTTGAATGTTGAATGTGGCCGTCTGGGACCGATGTGTGCTGAGCGAGCATGTGAGATGTTGAGGGTGGCTGCGTGTTGGGTGGTCAGTGTGGATGGCTGCGTGTTGTCAGTGTGGATGGACTGAATGGCTGCGTGTTGGATGGTCAGTGTGGATGGCTGCACTGGAGTCTGGAATGTGGATGGACTGTGTCTGTGTGGTGTTGTGTGTTGGCCATTGGGTGGACAGACTGAATGTGTGTGCTGGGTCAGATTGAACTGGGTGGACGGACCAGGTGGCTGTGTGCCTGTGCATTGGGTAGAATAAGCGGGGTGTGTTGGGTGGATGGACTGGACGGCTGTGTGGCTGGGAAGACGTAGGTACTGGCGGCTTTGTGTTGGGTAGAATATGGATGGGCTGGACGGCTGTGTGTAGGGTGGACAGACTGGGCTGCTGTTTGTTGGGTGGATTGTGGTGGGACTGGGAATCTGTATGTAGGGTGAATGGACTGGCGGCTGTGAGTTGGGTGGATATAGATAAGTGTAAGTGTTTTGGAGTGTGGACTCATGGGTGCCGGGTGGACTGAGCTGCTGTTTGTTTGGTGGAATGTGAACAGACTGAGTGGCTGTGTGTTGATTGGGCAGATTAGACTGGGTGACTGTGTGTTGGGTGAATTGTGGACGGGCCTAGTGGGAATGTGGACGGACTGGACGGCTGGTGTCAAGGGTAGGCCAATGGATTGTTGACGCCTTTGTGGCTGTGTGGATAATGGAAAGGGTGACTGTTTGTTAGATAGACTGACTGGCTAGATGTATGCTGTGTGGATCGGTGGGTTGCGGATGGACCAGCGTTGGCTGGTCCAGCGCAATTGATCTCGACATGACAGTAACATGACTGACCTGACAATGTATCTAGAACAAAGTCGCAATTGCAACGTGAATATAATGACTATATATTCTATACAGGGTGCACCACAAAAAGTTGCCTCACCCCCAAAGAAAAAAAAACATTTTATTTCAAAACGCGCTGGTAATAGGTAAGCCAACGTTTGCGTAGATGTAACAAAGTTGTCAGTCCAATCCTGACAGTATAGTTCATGTTTGATATGCTGGCCATCTACCTATATTGAGCGCATAAAATGTGAGGACGTCTTGGCACGCATCTCCCGCTACTGATCTTCCGGGATCAGCAGTCAGCACTGGTTGTTGGTCGCTGAGCATTCTCTGGTCTTAGTTCTAATGGGAACGATCTAGCCCCAGCCTGAGCCATTATTTGGACTTCTTGAACTGGCATATCTTGGAACGCCTATCCTTCCGAGCCCCCAAAATGACGTGAATGACCTACGGTGGATCGAGTACCCGTATCTTTTCAGCTGGGTGATCGAGGGAAATAAGTGAAAAGGCGCGTGGACGCGTGCCATAGTGCCCCCACTCCTCGGACACAAAACAAAAGGAGAATGCAAGCATACAAAGATTGGGCCTTGTGGTAGATCGCGTTATTATACGATGCAGCAAAAAATGGAACACCTGCGTTAGTTTGCCTTGAAGCAATATAGAGTTTTGATGATTAAATGTTTATGGTGCACCCTAAATATGATACAGGAAATATTAAAGGGAAACTGAGAATGTTTGGAAGTCGCCGTGTTTTACGCTACTATTTCAATTACCCAGACCGCACATGCTGACAATAAATGTGTATTGCATGTCTGCTGCAATTGAGCTTTAACTGCAGTATTATCTTTCAGTGCCACGCTAAGTAGTATGTAGTAGGCAATTTTATCATAGCATAAGGCATCCTCGCATCCACATGATGATCACATACGATGATTAAGTTATCCTTCTTCATTACGTGTAATATTTTCTCACAATTGCGCCTGGAAAATTGCTCGGTTGGATGAAAATATTTCCGCTCGCACATTATCAGCATCGCGCAGTTAGCTGTCACGCACTGGAGTCACTAACATGAACCGTCTATCAAAACACTCACTGGTCTTTAGTTGAATTGAACCAGCCAATACCCAGCGATACCAATATTCACAGTTCACAGCGATACCAGCGATACCAATACCCAGTCAATCCAGCAATCCAATGATTTCAGTGGCAAAAAAAAAAAAAAAATACTCATAAGACATTCCCGTATATTACCACATTTACTTATGTATCATTTATCTGAGCATGAGACATGGAGAGTGAACACTGAATAGTTTGGGGTGAGCGCATCGTTTTCGTAAGTTGATGTCATTTACTATGTCGCACAAGTGCATGTTGCGCTTTGTTTTTATTGGACTTCGAGTCTGCAAATATAGAAATCTCTCTCTCTCCCTCTGTCTCTCTCCCTCCCTCTCTCTCTCCCTCCCTCTATCTCCCTCTCTCTCTCTCCCTCTCTCTCTCTCTCTCTCTCTCTCTCTCTCTCTCTCTCTCTCTCTCTCTCTCTCTCTCTCTCTCTCTCTCTCTCTGTTTCTCTTTAAATCCGGAAACCAAGTAAAAATTATCTTTCCTGGCCGTTCTACCTGCATGAAATTTAATACCATACTTCAAGCTTTTGGAAGATGGCTAATCTTGTTTGTCAAGAAAACCAATACATTGGTGGAATGCCGTTGATAAATTCGATGACATGGTTTTCTACTCTTTCCTTTTCTTGACGGCGACGCTCTTGTGAAACGGCCTCTAGTATATTATCTCGAGCATGATAATGACACCGATCGAAGTCAATTTAAAGGGACTATCCCACCTTTAACATGGGGTTTGAGTTGAGTTAGCCAAGTTTGCGGCGAGGTTCAGAAACCACTATCTATCTAGGTTGCAACCCCCGCGGCCTCTTGGTGTTGAAGAAATTCGTTCCCTTCATTTGAAAATGGGCCTTGTACAAGGCCCTATCTTCAACATGGAGCGACCGTTAGTGTGACGTCACCTCGTTAAGTCATTCTGATTTAAATGGGTTTGTTCGTTGAAAGATCGCTTAAAACTTGGTCTGAACTTTGTTGTGGTGCCTACAGGGTAAAAAGAATCAGCTTTATGACAGTAATGTGGCCTGGGGAAGGAGGTAATTTTGGGCTGTGACGTCACATATTTGAAAGTTTGTGTTTGGAATATGGGAAGCCTAAGATGTTTAATGAAAAATAAATGCCAGAACCGTGCTCCTGGTCATCCAATCTATAAAGTCGGGCACAATTTAACTGGTTTTAACAACATTTTAGAAGGTGGGATAGTCTCTTTAAGTTAAAATGTGTACCCTTCTTTACAACAATATCTCAGCAATTTTGCGAATACTACATACACTCTACAGGGTGTCCCGTAAGTTCGTTCTCGCCTAAAATTTACGTTTAGAGGCTCTCTTGTTTCAAGGCACGCTAAATTTGGATCGTAACTGAGCTTATATGGTTGCCATTGCAACTGGCAATATACTCCACGGTATCTGCTTTCTCTATACAATTTTTTTTTTTTGCTAGAGTACACTTCCTGTAAAGACGGCTAACGCCGCAACATAGTGGTCTCCGATACGGGTTCGTCTCGGTAACTAGTCAGCACGTGGACTATTCGCGACGATTGAGGGTGAATAAATCCAGCCAGTCTTTAGCTCGGCCTCGCTAACTGGACGGACAGTTAGCAATTGACGCCGATGATTTGTCAGGAGTCAATCACTGCAAGTTCATCCTCTTACCAATCATTCCTCAGGAGTGAACAAAGTGGCCAAATCTGTGTGGCGCCAGTGACCATCAAAAAGGTCAAAGCTTTAGAATTTAGAAAGTTGGTAAGCAGACTCTTCAGGATGGATTACCAGCTGTCTAAGAGTATTCTTTCGGGGTATACACAACCCACGGTCACCTGGGCTTAAGACTTAACCCTATTAGTGGCAGGGGGGGGCTGTTTACGACCCCCCTTGATATCTCGAGATCTAACGGGCCGATTTTCAAAATTCAAACGGCATTCCATTTCGCTCAATGTGATCTACATTTCTAAAAAATAAAAATTAAAAATGTCAATAGGGGGGTAGAGGGGGGTAAAAACGGGCAAATTGCAGATACATTTTAGACTGTTTATCACGGCCAGGTTTCTGAACCAATCTTAACGCAACTTTTGCCGATCGATAGAGAATGAACCAGGAATTCACATGGATCCTAAAAATATGCATTTTCAAAAATCATAGGCGGATACAGATCATTGAGATTGGGGGTACACAAAAAGCATAGTAAATAAGGTTTTTGTTGGTACTGTTTCTAAAAAGGGTGGCAATGGTCTTGTTATGTTACAACTTTCTTATGAGAAAACGACTACAATTGTATTGGTCATGCATAGGCGGTGTCAGGGCACCTATGTTGGGAGGTAAAACATAACCCCCATTTTTGGACGCCTGGATCCGCCTATTATAGCAAAAACGTATCAAAAGAGGATGCACAATAACTTTGTATATGTTATCACATGATACCTTTCATTCAATGTTCGTAAAACTGGTGTATACAGTTATAATACATCAGCATCGTGATCTTCGCCCCAAATGACTCGCTTCACGATTAGGACCCCCCAATTCCCAGTGCTCTGGAGCCGCCCCTGGTAAAGGTATAAACTTGAAATTGTCAGGGAATGTGCCCAATTTAGTTTTAGGAAAAGTCAGAAAATTTCAGCATCGTAGCTTCAGCGGTTTCGGAGATATTCCCGAAAAACCTGAGGGGTGGATAAAAAACAACCCCCCCCCCCCTGCCACTAATAGGTTTAACGGAGGACCAAAATAGTCAAAAATGTCTTAAAATGGCCGAAAATGTGTTTCGCTATGCCTGAGGTAAAAAAAAATGGAGAGCCGATGACATCATTGTGGTCATCTCGACTACCTAGTCCATGATAGAGATGAAAGATTCGTGCAAACCCCAAAACGGTCCCATAAAGATGAAGGAGAAGGCCTTCGTTTCGTCCCACTTTGTTCCATATGCACATGCACGCCACAAGGCCAGGGTCGGGCACGGTATTGTGGGGTTATAGGGGTCCAGATGCTGACCAGGTTGCGAGTGGTACTCCAGAAAAGTTTTGGGACGCAGAAATCAGAATGCTGCCCCAAGAAGATCTAGTAAGAGTCTCAGCCTTCTAGCGTAACTCGGACCGCAAATATGAACACATTTTTGGAGGAGACTCGAGGTTCGTCGAAACGAAGCGCTGTTCCAGCCTCCAGGAGCTAACGGCGCATGTCAAGTCAGTCTGGGCTAACTTCAAGCCTGCTACGCTGCCAAACATGCCGGTTGGCAAGCCGCAGCGCGTATTCATGTGTTTTCCCATGAAATGGGGAGCACATTGAAGGGTTATACATATATGACAACGCAATGCAGTCTGTTTTACATGTCAATATAATGTGAGAACGATCTTTCGGGACACCCTGTATGTAGGAAAGTACCTATATCAATTTCTTTTTCCTTTTGTCACTTTTGGTTGATTTCATGGCAACGTTTAATGGCTCTAGCCTGCCTTAAAGTTTACCTTTACGGGAGGGTTCCATCTGTTGATTTTATTACATCGATTCGAATATTTTGCGAAAATCTACATGTTGTCTGAAGCTTCACAGGGCTTCCTTCTCAATAATAACAAAAACACATTCGTTTAGGTCAAGATGTCCTTAAAGCACGCCAGAAGCAAGAAATCGATACATTATAGTTGTTATATAGATTATAATTATATTTGGAATATGGAAGTCAAACTTTAAAGTTCACCCGATAAAACGTAACCCCTTCGTTAGAATCACCCAGGAATAAGGAAATCATATTTTGTAGTTGGTTTTCTTTCAGCTTTTGCTGGCCGAATTCTTCTCGCACTGTTTTCGTCTGTTCCACGCGCGTGTGCTTCGTACCGTTCCAATCGGATTTTGAGTAATTGTGACACGATGAAGCAATAAAGCATGTGTGTGATGGTTAAAGACTCTAGAGAGCAGCGTGGAACCTCCATCGGACAGTTCTGTAAGAGACCCGATCATTAGTCTTCATGGGTACATCACTCCTAAACCTTAATCATCCTCTAGACTAATAAAGTATGACGAGCTTTTGAGGCTTATGATTGATGAAATGTTCAGTGAGATCGCTCACGTTGGCATCATAGTAAATGAATTAATTACCTAACGCGTGATGACGTGTTACGCACAAAAATGTCCGTCTTGTGTTTGAAGTTTAAATTGTCGCTCAAACCTTGCAACGTTTTCTTCACATCCTCAGCATTGTTCAATTTTCAGCTATCGAGACACACATGTGATATCTGATGACTGAATAATCAATGGCCAGCTCCACCTTTTAACCGATATTGTACTGAGTCATTAATTTGTCGCCAATCAGAGCCAGTCTCACGCCCTATCGACCAATCACGCAGCTCCCTCAAAATGCTGTCGAGCGCTGACAGCCAATCGCCACGCGAGGTTTCTAATTGGCTGGTGTTCCTAATGAGCCGGTGCACAAGATGCAGGGTGAATTTTAAACGCATCACTTATTGAATGGCTGAAGAGTGATTGTGGAAGTGTTATTATGTCTATCGCGAAGCTTTGTAACTCAACCCATCGTTTTCAGCTTAGTATCAAGGGCCCATTCAACGCGCCCACACTATGTTCGTTTCAAATTTCACAACGTCTGAAGCGCAGCTGAATATTAATTAATCGCTTGTATCTAGTTTTAGGGTGCCACCATTGCCTATCGCTTTGCGAAGGGTCATACATAAGCAAGAGGACGCAGTTGCTCAACATATTTTGGCCTCAAAGACACATAACAGCAAGGTAAAGCATCACTAAGCTGGGGAATTTTCATAGTAAATTTTAATATATTTTATACGCTTTATACCTAAAGTCAAGAAAAACGACCGTTAAAAGCTATTGTCTTTTGCCAAGTATGCTTTAAAACGGTGCGAGCGACTATACCTACCGTGTGTCATTAGAGCGAACGTCATTTGAGCGAGCCATTTTCAACGACTGGTAATTCAGTGATTATGAATTTAAGCGACTATCAACTATTTATAGCGATTATCGATGTGAGCGAAAGCTTTGTTGCAGTGCATCTATTTCGCCGGCTATAGGAGCAAATTGTCATGTTGAGCGAAATACTGTATCCTCCTGTTACGGATTATTTGTTTATGTTTGCGAGTCGTAAATTACACACAAAGTGCTGTCGGAATTTCCCATGATCATCCGGAAGTCGGGACGGTGTAGCGGATGCCATCTTCATAGTTCATACTTTGAGCTCCAAAGTTAACGCTACGTTTCTAAAAATCCAACGGTTCAATTTCTCCCCTGAAAATGTGTCACTCAAATATCTTTCGCTCAAAATACGCTCGCTCTGATATCGCACAACCATTTTAGAACATAAAATTAGAATCTCACGACTTGCTATTCAAGATACAATTGGTAGGTAGGTACGCGTGTCGTGAATGCTAAAATCCATCACGTCAGTATTTGTTTCATATGGCTGCGCTCTGTAGGACTACTCAGAGCTACTGTGCTGCCATTCACAATGAGGAAGCAGCTTAACAGGCCAGTAGAGTACCTTTTCAGAATCATTCGACTTGGTTTTTCTCATATTTGATTCAAGTTCAGCTGCCTAGTTGTGAGTGCATTATAAACAAAGTTAGAACGTATTCATAGGTGGCAACATAACAATCAGGTTGGTTGAGGATTAGCTATTATTTTGAATGCTGCTACAGATCGATTTGAATGTGCCGAAAGTGCACCTACAGGCTACATGCAGATGTACATACAACTTGGTGTGCATAGCAATGTGCGAAGACGGTGCAGCACGACGTTTAGTTGAGTTTGGGACATCGCAGTACACGGAATGTGGGAGCCTGATCCGTTAGCAAGCAAAATCTAAAACAATAGCCGAAACATCAGCAACCAACATGGTAGAGCCGAGCTATGCGATGAAATTGAATTCAAGCTGCACCATATGAGACTGCTAAATGTGCTTTTTGGTGATGTCTAAATTGCTATATTCGACAGTCCTTATGATCTTGAATAGACCAAACACAAAAAAAACCATGCTGACTCGATGCGGTAGCTGTAATATCCTTTGAAAGGCGAGCTTCAGTGGACCACTGGTGGATCCAGGGGGGGGGGGAGCGTTTGGGGAAAATAAATTGGCGGAAATTTAGGGGTTTTCGAGAACAAATAGAAAGTTAAATAACTTTTACCATTAAAAGTAGCTTTTAAACTGCACAGCGCTGCACATGGGATCGAAATCCGATTTATTTTGGGGAATGTGGATATTTTTTTTGGGGGGGGGGTATGCTCCCGCAGCATCCAAGACCTAGTGCCTGTTGATTATATCACTCTCCGAAAATGTTCGATCATCAGGGTATGGTGTTTCACTATTATCTCTAGCCTCCAACTGAAATTGGCATGCACACTCGATAAAGACTACCGTCAAATGAAACGTTTTTCCGCATTGCATCATTTGCTATGATTCAGTGCTCTTTCTGATCTTAGCCAAACATGCTTATGAAATATCACAATCTTTTTAGCCTAATTGGCTTCTGCAAGTGGCTCTGTGTTTACGGTGGCGGCGCCGTTCCGGAGAAGTGGCCACTATCGCCCTCCGGTCGCCAATTTGGACTTCAGTAGCGCCGGGCTATCACCAGGTCGCCGTGTAACGAGCTGTTTGCCGGCGCGAGGCGCGAGCCGGCGGCGCCGCTCGTGCGCCCGTCTCGGCGGCGATAGGCGCTATCAACTGACGACAACCAGGGTCGGAGGCGACGGCAGAGTGCCTGCCTGTCGACCGGCGCGGCCACTGCAGAAACGCCACCCAATGATACACAGAGCGCGGCGCTGCAGACAAGAGACGGCCAAATATTTTGAGGTGTCGTCGGCCGGCCGGTTTCTGGTCTTACCCGTGCTGGGTGAGCGGTCGGCGGCGGCGCCGAGACGCACCCGGTGGCCCCTAATTGCTCCAGGGTTGATCGCTAAATTGACCGCTGGTGGTGCCACTGTCTGTGAGAGCGGTCAGCAGGCGCCGTACGGAGGTCGGTGGGGACTGGGGGCAGATAGACTGCCGGCGAGGACCACCCGACTGACGACGGGACACCTCCCCCCTCCCCTGCAGACAGCCAGGGGGAGGGGGCAAGACCCGAGATCACATGGCGTCACTCTGTGACGAGTCCCCACACTGCGCGACAGTCAATTAACAGCCTCATTAGACCTCGGTCAATTAGCAGTCCAGAGATCACCGTTTGAGATGCGTCTGTTCTCTATCGCTTTAATGATTTCTGCTAATAGCTTCGAATCGTTTGACTACATAATACTCCGGCGTACACGTGTTTACCATATGCCAAACGTGGCCAGCCCTCCTGTCAGCGACCAGGGGCCGTGAAAACCATTAAGCCCATTCAGAAACATTAACAGATCAAACACAGCATTAGCCCACACAGTAATCGTTTCCGGCATTGGCCCCTTCCTTTCTGTACCCTGTTAGTTCACTATCGTTTGTGCGCCATTGGCATCCAGCGGTCGGCGGCTGGGTCTCGCTAAAACCCGTCTCATTGCCGGGCTAAGTGGCGGCGCTCACCATTACAGACGTTGTGAGTTCACCGCACACCTCCCCGTCCATTCTGGGTGCGGCAGCTGCCGGCGGTGAGTCCGTCCGTGGTCGGACGGGTGTGATTAGACCGGCGGCGACACTCATTACCGCCCGGCCCGGGTGTGAAGTGCGGTGAGCCGTCCGCTGACGGCTTCACACACCGATTGGGACGGTCGAGAACCACCGCCGCCGCCATCACCGCCGTCAGACTGACGTCACCCGTCAACGTCATCGGCACCGGCACCGGCACCGGCGTATGCTGAATAATCTATCTCATGCACAGATGACGCGCTGACGCAAACAGAAATTGAAGAGATGGTTGAGAAATGTCGCTGTTCGAGAAATGTCGCTGTTCTGAAGTAGTGGAGATTTGGTAGGTAGTTTGAGTTTGAGATGGACTGGATGGCTGGTCCACTCCTGTCAGTTGCCCCATGCACCTTCTCTTAGGAAGATTCGTCTTAGATTCGTCTCAATTCGACGTATAAATACCAAAACTGATCATAGGTGACATGCTCTCAAGCGTATTTCTCGCCACTGCTGAATTTTAGGCGTGTTGAGAATTTATTTATGGTTTGATGCGCTAAATGTGTTCCATTATTAACTAATAACTTTTCACAATTCATTGCCCTGTGAATGACATATTATTAATTAGTTTATTCACAAATAAGGTGGCAAAGTCATTGGACTCTTATGCTGACAGCTCGTCTTAATAAGAAACCACATTTCAAATAATGAAGTAATATCTGGCCGTAATTATTGCATTGATAGTGTATCAACGACGTGGATCAGTCTGCATTGGAATCTGGGCTTCTGACAGCCGATAGCTCATGTTGCAAAAGTCTTATCCAAATCATTCGCCCGGCTAGTTCCTCGAATGCATTGCACCAGATTACGGGGGGCACATCATTGACCTAGAGACGCTATGTTATAGATTATCGCCGGTGCATGGGACGAGTGGTAAATTATGTTGGACTGCTATCATTTATTTAGCCTCGGGTGGCCATGGCCGGCAGGGGGTCCAATTATCGTCCGGCTCGCCGTTCGGATTATAAACAGACGGGGGCCACTGCCGCTCTCCTTACGCTGCTGCGTGCTCTCCGCTGACCTGGCCGAGACATGATCGATGGTGCCGCCGGCGGCCAGAAACATTGACATCACCGAGAGACGGGCTGACAAATCGCAGCGGTCACCGATCCGCCGGCGGCGCAGACCGCGTCCCCCGGGAGGCCGAATTAGCGCGGCGCGCTCAACTCCGGGAGCCGGCCGCTGCACGGTTGTGACTCCGTATCAGCGCCTGTGCGCCTGAGACGTCTCACAGCGGCGGCTGACCGCCAGCCGACCCCTCCCCAGACCCCAGCCGCCCCGTCCTCTCCCCAGCCACCCCGCCACGCGGCCGGGAGGCCCGCAGAACCGATGGATGGCCTCATCTGGCGTGATTAGCGACCTCGTCCTGACGGGCGGCGCTAACAGGCACCCCGCTGTTCCACAATACCCCTGACCAGCCCCGGATCCCTCCTCTCCTCTCCTCTCCTCTCCTCCGGTGACCGGTGTGCCGGCTCGCCGCCGTCTCGGTCCGCGGAGTCACTTACTAATGCGCCGTCCGGGCGGCCGGTGACACCCATTGTCGGCGATCGTGGCGCAGCGGGGTGCCGCCGCGCCGCCCGGCCGCACCACAAAGGCTGCTGATTACCACATAAAACTAATCGGCGCCGACTGTGCTGGGACGCGGCCGGCCCGCCGCTTATGATCGGCCATTTGTCACACCGGCTGGGACGGGGCGGCGCGATGAAGACACGAGAAGTGCGACCCTCACCGAGATGAAGATGCCAGGGGCGGGGCGGGGGGTCCTGAAAAGACTGGAGTGACGTTCACAGTCTGACTGGGAGAAAGTGTCAGTAGATGTAAACGTGAACAGACACACAGCAGATGATGCGAGCCTACAGATAGAAGAAGCGCTGTTTTCAACAAACAAACAGCACACTAGTTTGACCTGGAATTGTGCCCTTTCTAAGGACATAAAGAGATTTGCTTCCCGAACAAAAAGGAGATGTTTATTACAGTAGACAGGGAAGCCGGTCAGTTTCAGTGAACTGCTCTGGCCTAATCAGTGCTTGGTCTGCTTACCAGACGCACTGGTCTACATAGTACAGAGGGGATCTGGGCGCTGATGATCTGATGACTGCTGGTCAGTCAGCGCTCTGGTGACGTCTGGCCGCTGATCTGTGCTGATCTGGTGATCGCTGACCACTGATCTGTGCTGATCTGGTGATCGCTGACCGCTGATCTGTGCTGATCACCATCGTCCACCGGAGGTCGCCCTGCCCTTCCGGCCGGCAGGGCCGTGACAAATGCACTGTATATCACACCGTGATTAGAGCCGTAAACAGGGCCGCGGCGCTGGCTGCTGCGCCGGACGGCCACCGGACAGCGCCGTCACAGATCCCAAACATATTTAGCAGGATTGATGAGCGTCCAGTGTCGTTCTGCAGTGGCATGTCGTCGCTGCAGGTCGGCCTGGAGGCGACGGGCAGCGGCGGTGGGCCGTGGTCGCTGCCTGTGAAAATAAACCTCCAGCTACGGCCAGGCACGGCCGCGGCTGTGCGGGCCGTGCGCGAGCACAGAGACGTGACGTGTGACGTTCTGACGGGGATGTGACGTGACGACATCGGGTGTCAGTGTGATGATCGGGGTTGTTAGTTGGTGCCACTGCTAAAATCCGAATTCCTACAAACCAGTGGATGGTGCTAGATTATCTTTACTTCTTTACTTCTACGAATTATTTGGATGATGAATGGAGCGTACAGTAGCCGTCTTTTCTCATCGTGAACTAACAGTGAAATGCGGTGGCATGTTTTTCTTCCCCGTGCCGTGACATGTCATTTCGTCGAAGTCGCATTCCTGCCGTCCGCTGTTGTCTGTTGTTGCTGCTCGCCCGCCCCGTTCCCAGTATGTCCCCCTGTCTCTCATCCCCCCGGCTCTCGTCCCCCCGTCTCTCCCGCGCTGTGATGCTGACGATGCCGTCCCTCTCCGGCAGGTGACGGCGCCAGCATGTTCGCCGCCCGGCCGCCCGTCAAGAAGAAGCGCAAGTCGCGTACCGCCTTCACCAACCACCAGATCTTCGAGCTGGAGAAGCGCTTCCTCTACCAAAAGTACCTGTCGCCGGCTGACCGGGACGAGATCGCCCAGTCGCTCGGGCTCTCCAACGCCCAGGTGATCACCTGGTTCCAGAACCGACGCGCCAAACTCAAACGCGACATGGAGGAGCTGAAACGCGACATGGAGAACACCCGCGCCGGCGGCCCGGCGCTGCAGCACCAGAAGCTGCTCATGACCAGTCTCGGTATACCGATCAAGCTCGACGAGCCGCAGGATCTCAGCGGCAAGATGTGACTGCTGGCCGCGAGCTAGCCACGCGCCGCGGTCCAGCGCCCGCCCCGTGCAGTCGGCGCACCAGTCAGCGGCCGCCGCCGCGCCGGACACTTGTTTTTGTTGAAAGCTTTAAATGAGTTCATGCAGCCGTCTCGCGTGTTTTTGTGTCGCCGATTCGGTTCGTGCCGGCCGCCGTGCCGCTGGAGCCGACTGGCGTGGCGTGACCGGGTCGGCTGGGGACGGTCCAGGCGATCGGCCGGGGCCGTGCCCAGAGCGCGGACGATGCGCACGGCCGCCAGCGCGGCGCGACGCGCCTTCGGTGGGAATGTGTGTGGGTCAAACGTGCGGCTAAGTTCCTATGTTTTCATGGCGAATATCTGTTGACTCGGACGCTCCGTGTATCTATTCCTTTCTGTTGAAAATCCCTGTGTGTTCCGTTCCGTGTTTTCGCCGCTGTCCGAGCTCGGCGTTCGGGCTGAAGTCTCAGCGGTGCAGCAGACTCCCTTGAGAAAACCCCCGAAAGCCAAAGACCCTCGCTGTTCCCGCTCCGTCTTCCTTGGCTCTGCAGTGATGTGCAGTCTCTGTGTTCGGTGTTGCCGGAGATGTAGAACTTACTAGCCATTGTGATAATATGATAGTAAGAGACAGCCTTATGTTGACAGATCTATGTAGTTATGACTCGGCCCGGTCAGCGGACAGGTTCACACTCACTGTAAGCCAACCCCGATGAGTGTGCCATTCCTGGCTGAGATTGGGTGCCCCTTGTGTTACAAATACTGTAAATAAATGTTATTTATGTGACCTGAGTTCACCAGTTTTATGATGAGTTCAAATACTGGAAGAAAGAGGAGAGCTTGTAATGAGTCTTGCGATCCATCAAATTAAGTAAAAAAGGTTAATAACGTTACGCACTAAACGACAATTCATGTTCGTTTCCTATAGCCGTAAACTGACCTGGAAGACAGCATCAAGAACAAACACAAATGTTTCCGAACATTTTCGCTCAACACGTCGAAGGTCATAATACAGAATGTCAACGAAAGGTCTCTCTAAGCTTCTGTTTGCTCTGCCAATAGGTGGACCTCCCAGGAGAAGCGCAGATCAATAATTACTCTAGCGTCTTCGTTGTATCATCGCATTAGATGGAGAAAAGACACACATTAACCAAATTAACACGGTAGCCATAAATCATCCGTATTTGCTCAGCAAGCTGATGTCAGAGCTAACACCTCGACCGAACCGTCATTTATAAGCTAAGGACATCCTGAAAATGGTACTCGTATACATGCAATGTGGTTGGCAATGGCTGCAGTGTGATGGAGACGAGCCCCTTGACTTTTGGGTCGTTTTGATGCGACATTATGATATTTTTTTTAGTTAATATTTAAAACATTTAACTGAAGTCATTTTTCATGTCCATCGTAACCAGTCTCTATGACGTTTCAGTCTATTACTTCGTCGGTAGTTTCTTCCTACAGAAAATATCATGATAACAGACGCCAAAAAAAGAAATTAAATAACTGTTTTGTGGTATGACCAATGCAAAGCAAAACTAAAAATTCCGACGAGAGGACGTTCATCTTTTTTTTTTTAGCTTGCCAATGATTATAATCATTTGACGCCGAATGTCAGTAAACTAGTATGTAAATCAAGAACACGTTTTTGTTAAAGGGACCCTCCGACCTTCAAAAAAGTTAATGAATTGGCACGAAAGTGATGTCGCTCGGTTCAGAAAGAGCGAAAACGAATATCTACCAAATTTCATCGAAAAATATTCACCGGTTTTCAAGATATTAGACTTATACTTTTGTTTACTTTTTGGGATCTCCGCTGTTCCTAGCGACTTTATTTGAAAGTGCGGCATTTGTTGCGCGCAAAGCAGCATATACCACCGCGTGCTACCAAACGTTTTAGTAAAAGATTTAAAATCGTTAGATCTCTGCTGACGTCACAAATTCTAAGGGGGCATACCAATGCACTAGCCCCTTAGAATCCGAAAACTGCAAGTTTGAAATTCCATATCTCCGAATTAAAGCATTTGTCGATGTTGTGAGTGCCCAAACCGGTATTTGCAGGCCATGGCCACCAATTTGGCTATCTCAACTCAAAACTAATGTTAAGGTGGGAGTGTCCCTTTAATTGCAAAAATAATTAAAGCTGACGGACAACGCAAAAAGTATGCAGAATTAGTAGGAAAATGTATACTAAATGATAGCACTTAACCATTTAAAACTTCATTTTGAGAAAATAGAAATGCCAAATGCCATTAGACACACCTCCTACAAGTAGGCGTCTACATGTACTTACACATGTAGGCGGGATACTATTTTTCGATGACAGAATTATGAGCGTATTTTCCATGTAGAAAGCTGCTCGTGCAATCTCTATCAGCTCCAATCACCTGAGGTGGCTATATGAGCCGCGCCTTACTTCATATTCGTACCGCTATAGGGCGGCTGGTGGCCGATGGCACGCGTCTGTAGTCAGCATGGCCGACGTCCATCTTTAGCTCTCTAACCCTCTCTGTCAACCGCTTACGCCGCCAACGCCGCCCTTACATTAGTAAGTTACTGCCACCCAACTCAGGTAATTCAACGATGAGCTGTGATTTTAATTAGCACAGGCATAGGTGATAGATTCTGGTTTCATCAGAACTGACATGGTGCTTTAACAGCTTTGCGCCTCCAGCACGTTGAGTCAGAAGTGTAGCTTTGAAGCTACGAGTAGCTTGGGCCTTGTTGGACAGCACCCAGATCGATTTCCAGCTGCCTTGCAAAATGATTGGGGTCGATGTCGAACCACACGGCGATTCGGCCGGACATCACCAGGTCATCCAGCGCTGCGTCTTATTTTCACCGCGGCTAGTTTATCTCCATCCATTATGCTAATTTATGACACGATTAGGAATGCAACATGGCGCCGGTTGCAGCTCGCCGTGATGGAGAGGATGTTTAACAGGGCGACCCGCGGCGAGCCGTAATAAGTCGGCTCCTCGCCGGGCCACATCAAAGGAGGCGCCGCCCGCCGCGCGGCAACATCAAACGCCAGTGACAAGCGCTCCTCCGGTCTCGATAGAAACCCTCCGGCAGCGCCGGCTGCCGCTCGGAAATTTATCTTCGGCTCTCTATTGGCATGTGCAGGTGTAATGTGACGATCCCAATTGGCATGACGGCGGCCGAGGGTGAGAAGTCCTGCTGAGCCCGGCGGCGAACCCGAGCTCTCCCGGGACGCGGAGAGGCGCCTGCCGAAGCCATCCGAGCCCCGTGCGCACCGACCCCGCCGGCCGCGTATAATGGGCCCGCAACAGCTAAGCGGTGTTATTGTTTCCGGATGGTGGCGCGGACAGACGGGCGTTGTGCGACGTTCGCGACGCGACGTCGACGACGCGCGGCGACGCTCGACCGACGGGCCGCGGGCCGACTTCAAAGGCGCCGACGACTCGTCCATGTCGAGGTCGGTCATGTGACACTGAGTGTCGACAGCGGCGGTGCGGGGGAGGGGGGCTGGGGGCCACGCGCCGCCCGTCCCGTCCGTCTGCGGCCTCCGCGACCCGGCCGGACGGATACGACAAATTGGTACAGGACGGCCGACAAGACGGCGGAACGGAACGAAACGAAACGGAAAAGGAGGGGAGAAGAGGGAAAGGGAGAGACACGGGATGGTCGGAGATCGGAATAAGGACCGACATTCGACAAAGCTAAGAAAGAATCAATAAAGTACCATGGTGCCTAAAATTGCAACACATGCAGTACCTGGTAAAGAATCCCAAGTGAAGTCAGCGAGGCACTAATGCATAATGCCTATTCAAGACATGAGATGCATTAACCATGAACATAAAACATGACTTCTAACCAAATCGGGAAGAATTGAGACACCAGGAAAATTGAGCATCCTATAGCGCCATTGACTCGCCAGACGAAATTAGCAACTAATCGGACACGGCTGAAAATTATCGCTGCTGATGAGTAATGGGCAGGGCTAGATTGATGTGATTCGTGACTTCACTGCCTTCAGGCGAGATAACTCCATTGAGAAAGGTATGACGATTTATGCATCGAAATCGCGTGCGACAGCAATCGTGGTCAGGTCAGAGACGAATAAAGTTCGTATCTGTATTGAAAGCGCTGAGCGAAAATAGATCACTCAGCGACCAGTTTTACTGGTTACTGAGGAAGGAAGTACTTTTAGAAGGAAGTGCCAATAGTTGGCGTAAAATTTGATTCCATCGCCACTTTTCGAAGTGAGGTGAAAAGCCTTCTTCGCTATCAATAGCATTAGCGTATGTCTCATTGCAACCTTCACCTAGGTATTCCTGAAATTTTATCGACCCAACTCTTGAGCAATGCAAATTGTAAAGCAAACAGAGCAATTTTGTTTCCGAACAAACGTAATACCCACAAGTTCTGATATACCATGGGTGAAAGCAGCTTTCAATGGAAATGCTACGAAGGGAGCACTCCCGCAGGTCACAGCTAATTATTTTTAGTTTTTACCTAAATGAGCGCTGCAGGGAGCCAGTCTTAGCTTTCTCAAGATCATGTCACCTTAGAATTTTACGGCGGGCGGTATGTACAATGTACATAGACGACATGATGACCCATCCGACATGACCTCAAGACCGGAAGGCACGGGAGCATACAGCAGCTTTAGTGATAGTCGACACTTCACTTCCCTTACTGCATGTGGCGATAGCGATTTGTGACATCGCAGTTGAATCATCATTCATTAACGACTCTCGGAAACGAGGGTATTTACAGGAAGCACATGTGCAGTATGAAAACGTTCTACCCCTTCCCAGGGATCACGTGACATCAAAGGGCCCGCCGGCGCGACAGCTGGTTTAGCGCTGAGGTCTCCCCAGGATGAACTGCTGGCTCGGACTTCGGGTACCAGGACCGGGGGCACGGGCGGCAGCGCACAGGCGCGATGCATGCGCTTAAGTTCATTTTAACTTGGAATGGAAAGCGAAATTAGAATTCTTCTATCATAAAGCACATTGAAGTGGCAGAAAGAGGAAGGCTATGTGCACTTCGCACAACTCTATAAGTATGTTATTCAGATAATGCCTGTCGACCTTATTCGAAAGCCCATCAGACTTTAGCCACAATCACTCTGGGTATGTTTTTTTTTCTACCTGCTATCATAAAATATCTTGCTTTGAAAATGCATTTTAAGATTGCGTTAAATGGATCTATCTTTATCGAATATATTGGCATGAACAGAGCACATGATGTGGTACAACATACCTAACGAGATTTTCATATAAGGTACAACTTTTCATATTTTAATTTAATATAATTTAATTTAATTTAGGAGTAGCGAATGTCGACACCTTTTTTTAAACCCCACATCTGTTCTCCGGTGAATTTCCGGGAAGCACGAAAGATCTCTTTTTAGAAGTGTCCAATCGTCCGATCCTGATCAAATTTGTGTGTTCGTAAGCTTGCTCTGGCATTGCTTGATCTGCCAAGACAGACAAACTTGAGAAAAACCGAGTGACTGTACCTTTTTTGAAGGTTTCTAAACAACTTGTCTGAACTTCACGGGAGAACAAATGTGGAGTTTAAAAAAAGGTGTCGATGTACAATGTTACAGTTACAGTGCTAATGTAGGTATACAGTACAGGTAGAGTGTTGCTGAGGACTTGGAGCTTGGATGGGTGCAAGGTGAAATGGGTGCAACCTATATGTTTTAGGGCTTTGGGTACCTACAGCTATTATCCATTTACAAATTCCATGAGAATTGTTTTCGACTCTCTTTACGCTCAAACTCTTACTTCGTTACTGTAGGATTACTTCCATGGCCATAAAGAGGGTTATTACTTATTATATACCATGCTCTATTGCTCATTGCTCACTGTTCGATGATTAACGTCTTTTTCAGACACAAGGTAAACGGAGAGGTTCCTGTTCGCTCGATTCCAAACATTTTTTAATAAAAATGTTTGCTTAATAACTGCTCCATATGTTTACTTGCGCGATGCTTTGTTGGTGATATTCTGCATTGAACTATATGGGAATTATATGCAAGAAACTCCTCTTTCGTCATCAGTGGCTTATGTCAAAGCGCTTGTAAGCAATTAGTATCATGCTTGATGCTGATGACTCTAACGAGACATGAGACAAACACTTAGCGCACTGCTTTGAGAAGAGTTTGTTGTTTGAATGATAACAACAACAAATCGCGGATGAGTTTGTGCACGATTGTTTACAAAGCAATTGCGTCAAAGGCGCCGGAGGTGTCAGCAGTCACTGTCACGGGCGTGCTGACTGCTGAGTGATATTGGACAGTTGAAACGAGCGATTGGCCCAACGTGTGCTCTACATTGTCACGAAGCAGCATTGTAGGCACATATGCATATGGCAATAAGCTTAAGACGCCTCTTATAAATTGATATTCCTTATTCAGCTGATGTGTCAGTCATTGTTATCTCTAGACATTCAGTCGAAACTGAATCGTTTCGTTGAAAGCCTTAGCTTGAGTTCAGTGTTAGAATATAATCTTACCTTAAAAAACTGATTGGATCCCTTTCTTTCTCAGCGAAAGGGGTGTCATCCTTTACATTGGCTAACAACGGACGCTAAACGACGCATGTTCGAAAGAAGTGTCACCTGCAGTGCAAACTGTGGTGTGCATCGTCAGAACACTGCTCCAGCCGGCACTGCCTCGGTGATGTCTGCACCGCCTTCACCGGTGGCATCACCAAAAACAGTTGCCTGAAGCTGGTGATGTTACCTACAGGCTGCTTCTCTACGTGACCTGCACCATGGTGCGCCAGCTTATAGCCCCTTGAAGTTGACACTTTCTGTACCACCGTCCTTTTCGCTATGTCCTCCAGAACTGGCCAGTTCTGTAAACGAAGCTCGCCCAGTTCAGCGAACCCCGACACAGGCGTAAACACCGAGCGGCCGATTCCGCACTGGGACGAACGCACAGTGACACCTCATTAATCGTGTCGATTATGTTGTCTGGCCGGCCGGATGACTGGCGTCCGTCAGTTGCCGGCGCGGTCCGCGGGCACGGTAAACACAGCGACCCGGTCAGCTCTGTCGCAGGAGGACCAGAACGCCCGCTCGCCGAGCTCTGATTAATTGGTCTCCGCTCGTGTTTCGTACACGGAGTCGACAGCGGTCCGTCACAGGCGCACCCCCGCCACCAGGCACCCGGGCCGCTGTCAGCTTTTTGGGCCCGCCCCGAGCGATCTGGGAGTGGTACTGGGGTGGAAGTGTGGGAGTGGTGTTGTAAAATGTTTCAGATATCAAACAGACTGAGACGGAAAGAAGTGAAAGGAATGCAGACCTGGGATCGTGCTCGTAACACACCTCCTTGTTTCCTCATGAATTGAGTATACGTTCTTATTCATTTCAGCTCCTTTCAAACACCGAATTCACAGCAAGGCGCAACACCAGCAGAAAGCAACGTATACTGAGGGAATCGTTTCACACGTCATCAACGGCAATGGGCATGTGTTTCTGCCTCCATCATTTTGCAATGGCTTGAAATTTGAAAATTAACTCCTGCCGAGGAGGCACCCTACAGATCTCCCCGGGACCGAGACGGTATAGGTATGCCACGGAGCGGCACCGCTTACCAACCTGGTCAGACGGACCGCAGCGTAGCGCAGAGGAAGGCTATAAATGCGTTAAATTTTGTTTGCAACTATGAGTGAATGTGACATAAGAATGCAAACAAAAAAGCTTGGGAAAAATGGCGATTCATTTTCGTATCTGCCTCTGCTTTGGTATGGAAATCGGAATATTTTCATTCGCACGTTTTGATATTTTAGCTGTTACCTAATTTTGTCCTTTTTAATCGCAATCAAAAATAGATATGTTCTGAGGACAGCTAGAAGCCCTTTTCATGAACATTGGGCACCTATCTGATTGAATTTGAAAGCAAAGAATAAAAACAATCGACATTTCACTCGAAAGGTGGAAGTCCTTTTAGTAAACAGCTGCCAAATTTTATAAGATACCAATCAGATCTAACAGAGCAAGGAGATGCCCAATGTTCCACCGTGAAAGGGCCTAGTATTTCACTATTGACAGGATATGAGAAAAAAGAGTCCAAGCCAGATTCTTTTTCAAATCAACTTTACATTTCGCTCAGCAGCTACTGTCTCGTCCGGTCACCGGTAGATGTCCCTCCTGTCGTCAGGTCGCGGCGCGGCCACCATCGGCTGGGTCAGCTCAGCGCCGTGCTGACGCAGCTCGGCGAGCCGCTGACGCTGCTAGCGAACACGGTCCGTCGTCTACTGTGGGCGGTGTCGCGCGCCGGCTGCGTCGCTCCGTCCGTCCCCCCGTCCGTCCGTCCAGCGTACCGATCCGACATAAACAAAATGTCGGCAACTGGAGCGGAGCCGGCCTGACACCCTGTCGCAGCCCGACGTGGGCCAGAGGCGCGGCGGCGCACAAATCGGCCGGCTCCGGTGTCGCTAACGGCCAGAAAATGGCAGGCGGTCGTTAGTGATGCCATTAGGTGAAACCGCAACAAGCGCCGTGTGCAACATACGGCGTCGGCCATGGCCACCGCCGCCGCCGGCCGGCCGTCATTAGGTGTCAGCCGTCAGCGCGGCCTGAAGGTCGCCCCGCCGCGCCGCTCCGCTGCCGGGGGTGATAATTCCGGTAGCGATCATTCATGGATAGCGCGATTGAGGCGCGTGTGGGTGACTTGCAGACTTAACCATGGTTGGCGGGATATAGGGAGGATGTGTCTCTGAGTCGAGGAGGCATTTGATAGGGGAGTCGACAACAGTCAAAACGTGAATGTAACGTGAAACGTGAAAATGTAAGTTGACAAAACAAGGACGGTTGACCGTGATCACATAGTTTTCAGCCAAATTTGCCTTCCTTTGCACATTGCTTACATTTTATTCTGCTCCCTCCTGCGGGTACTTGAGCATGATCTCGGACTGTTCGTTATGACAGAAGGTCCGGGCGATTTTATGACGTCCTATTCCAAGGGTGAAAGGAAAACATGTTGTGCCTCTTTTGTGCGAAATGTATTCATGGCAAACCTTATGTCCGTTGAAATTGATAATTCAGTAATAAAATAGGTATATGTAGCATTATATCGTCCTGGGCAGTGGCAGCTGACGGGCGGACTTGCAGCCCCGGCAGCCACAGCCTCAGCCGGCCGGCTGCACTGCCAGCCCACCACTCGGCCTGCATAAATAGCTGCGCTGATCACCAAACGTCATGCATTTGGCTGCTTAGACCAATTACGGCCGGCCCGCGCTGGCCTTGAGGCCTCCGCCCTGTTATAAATGACATGCGGTGTTTGCCATAATGACAGAAATTTATAAACGAGCCTGCATTAAACAATTCATGAGCTTAGTTACGCTGGGAACGTTTTGACGTTTGAATTGCAGCGCGCCCCTGGTAATCTTATTATGGCTATATGACTTTATGCACTAGCCGCCTAATTATGGTTACTTTCCTATGAAGGCATTATTAGGGACCAGTGAGGTTATTAGGAGAATTAAAAAGTGAGCTTTGATAAAGCCGCTAGGGTATTTGAACTGTAAATATGGTACAAAATGGGAGGCCGTCGCTGCACGCTCATTGTCATGGACCAGACGAAACAAGAGCGTTTTGTCGACACGACCTGTTTTCAGAGCTGCCAATTTATGAGAATGGCATGTCCAATTATAGAGTGGTTAGGTCCTCGAGCATTATATGTGGCGATTGGCACTCATCTCCAGTCGTGGGGTGGAGTGGTGGAGGCAGGATTAGTCAAATAAGGACTGCCTAGTGCCTAATGACCTAACTCTCACACGAGGCGCCGAAACTTTATGCTTGAACAAGTCGGTAATGCCTATGATATAAGACTCAAGCCGAACGTATCCTGTCATATGAATTTCACTTGCCGTCCTTCTGTTCTTTTTTCTTCTTCTTAATTAAAATCCGTGGTTTGAGTGCGTATTGTCATCTCTGCAACTGGCACCAAGCTATGATAGCACCTCGTCTCATCTCATACCGATTCCACCTCCCGCAGCCATCTTGAGCTGTTGTTCTTTCCTGAAATCCCCATTCCGAACGGGTGACCGCCTAATGTCCGGCAGCCTATGATGCAAGGGGGGGGGGCACATGTCCGTCCGTCGGTCAGCGTCGCTCCCCTGACTGCCCGCTGACAGTGCGTGTGGTCCACCATGACTCTAAAGCTCAGTTCATACTGGCGCCGCGGCGCTGACGGGCTGCTGACAGCGCGTGTGGTCCACTGGACGGCCGATGACGCTAAAGCGCGGTTCACACCGCCGGCGCGCACACGGCGCGCTGCCGAGGGCGCTGTCAAACAGATCTGTTAGCGCGTCCTGCAGCGGGGAGCGCCGCGCCGGTGTGACCGGCCGGCTGGGGAGCCTCTCTCGCCTCCCGCCGGTGAGCAGGCCGCTCGCGCCTTTCTCGGCGCGCAAATTGATGATCTGCGCGACTGGCGGACCCCACCGGCAAAATAAACATTTGTCGCATGTAGACTAAGAACATGATTTACGGCCGGGCCGCGGGGCGGGCCTGTTTAATTTTGCTGGCGCTGAGAACTTGCATATATTGGCCGTGCCACACGGTTCCCGGCGTAATGAGGTGTTCTCACAGGGTGGGGGGGCCCGCTGACAGCGGCGAGCGGGGGACGCTGCGCTCCCCCCACCTCTTCCTCTGTCCCACAGTGGACCGGCAGTACCGGTTCACAGGAGAACTGCGAACTGCCAGGCAGGGCGGGCTGAGACGTTACGTCAGGGAGGAGGTGAGATCATAGATGCCAGCTCAGGCATCGATTAGCTGAGATTTGTAAACGAACTTATCAATGTTTGTCTCAGATTTGCAGCGTGAAATTGATCCATTTGCAGCGATATGTCAATCGAGGTAAAGTCTTATTCAGTCTTATTCAGTTTCAGATTTCAATATACCGCGAAACGTATCTTGCGATCACCATATCCACTAGCATTGCATATATGTGAAGTAGCTCCTTGAGGTTTGAAGAGGAGGGTCAGAAGGGTCAAGCTCGGGTTATATCACTTGTCACATGAGAAGGCTAGAGTAGACTGCCGTCATCGGGCAGTCTAGCTTCCGCCCAGCAGCACCAAAGCCGTTACAGTCATCAAAGAATGATGCAGATCACACAGTGTCTTGAAGTGATCGTCATTTTTTGTCTGTTACTGTATTCGTGCGCGCAGGGAATACGAAATTCTACCAATAACCTTTACACTGTCTTACGAAATGATATTGATGAGCCTTTTTTCCTTTCAAATCAAACCATTTCCCCTCACACCGCCACAAAAGCATAACACTCGCGCAGCAAACCATAACAGAGGTCCCCTCCCCGCCGGAACTGACCCAACTGCCGCCCTCTCCGCCCAGTTTGACACCGTCTCAGCACTCCTTCGGCGCGTCTGCTCCGCTCATCAGCATCCATCATGTGCCCAACAATACCGGAAACACTTCATGCCGTCAGCGCGGACACACATAGCTGTGGTGCTGTCCACCCCTCGTCCTGCATCAGCGCCAGTCATCCCACAGAGCCCCGGACAGAGCCCCACCCGTCCACCCGCTGAACAAAAACACAGCAGAGACGTCCCGCCGGCCCCGCGCCGGATATGGAGTAATTAGCTGTTAATTAATACACGGTCTCGGTGTGATACTGCAGTGCGGTAAAAACCACCGCTCAGTGTCCGTGTGTTCGTGAGCACGTGCTGGGGAGTGGGTGCTCACGGAACACATGCTCACGGTGCTAACAGAGGTCGGCGGACGCCCAAGGCCCTCCGAGCCTGTGTGCACATCGACGGCCGACCGGCCGACTCACGGCTCAGCCGCAGCTTACACCTTGTCGATGGATTAAATAAACAGGCGCGTCGATAATTAATGAGAGGCTGGGCTCACTCGTCGGCAGGCAGAGGGGCACACCGTGGGCGGAGAGAGAGGGAGAGAGACGGGGAGGAGAGGGTGAGAGGACGGGCGTGCCTGAGTGGCTGGAACGGGCCGGCTGAGAGGGCGACATGGGATGAAAGGAAGAGAGAGGTGGGTGAGACTGATGGGGTGACAGGCTGGGTGGCACGGATGAAATGAGAGCATTTGAAAAAATGAGCTTCTTATGTCATTTGACTATCGAAACCGAAAATCGCAATTATTTTTTTTTCTTCAAAAGCCAGAATGGTTTCAGTTTTTTAATCGTACACCTTCTTTTTGGCATAAAACATGTAGACCCCATGAATGACGAATGTGAACAAACTTTGTGTTTCTCATAAAGAAAAGAATTAAAAATGTGTTTAACGAATGGAGCGCAGAGGAAATTAGGCTTCTTATACAGCGCAAAAAAAACTGTTTGTAATGAATATACATTCTTGGACGATACCGCGAAAACGAAATATTTCTATCGAGAGTTTTCAAAGGATTTCATGCAAGAGGCCTTGGCCGAGTGCATGAAATTCTTTGAAAACTCGAGATAGAAATATTTCGTCGCGGTAGAGTCCTAGATACTAGATGCCGGCAGCGCTCGTGCGTTGCCTTGGGCCAGAATTGGAGGAATGGAACTGAGCAAGGCCGAACTGAGTATGGACCAGGGTATATTGATTTGAATTAGGGTATGGACTGCAAAACCAACTGAAACATCCATGAAATGCTTGAAGTTGAAAGCACGTGATATTCATGTGGAGATCTACCTACAGTAAGATATGAATTAACTGCACGTGCATAGTTCATGTCCCAGGCACCACAGTGCAGGCATTTTCATAACATCCTGTAACGTGTGTCTAGTTCTATCAGTGTACCGACTTTTGTGTCGCTAGCTCGACGTTTCCCGGGATCAGAGGATCCATCGTCAAAACCGTTATCCGCCCCCCGCACGCGCAGCTTGCACCCCTCGGATATTATCTCGCCGGAATGTCGTGATCAAATGTATTCTTCTTATGACCTGCAAGTTTTGAACCAGTTAGAGCTGCCGTTTACCCTGCAGGCGTGGCAACGTACGAAGGGGTGCAATCGGCTTGCACGTGCATAGCTCATGCACCACAGAGTTTAGCTCAACCAAATGTGCATTATTTTGGAGGCCTTGCCTGGGACTACCATTGAACCGATTTTGAGTTTGATAGCTTAAAATTTCTTTGAGCCAGAGGACCTCACGTCAAAACGGTTTTCCGACCCCATCAGCACGTGCAGCCTGCACCCCTCGCAGACGGTGACCCCCCTGGAAACTGGTTCAAGGTGTTACCGATGTGTCCCGCCAGTATGGCTTTGCCCGTGACCTCGGGTTGACCTGTAGCCTTGACAAAAAATTTCGTGTCACCGAAACTTTGAAGCGGAATAGCATGTGCCACGAAGCACCGAGCGAACCGAGGCCAGCACCAAAAGTTTACCTCGCCGGAGACGAATCAAACGGTCCCACTTTCGTCCCGATCGGTCCACCCATTTTGACTCCAGGTCCAAAAAAGCTTGGACAAACTCAGGGCTGTCTCATCCCTATCTCCGTAACGTGTCATGTGCGACCAATGACGTCACGGCATTGCGGCGTTCTGATTGGGCGGCAGCTCCGAATCGCCCGACTGGTGGTCCCCGCTCGACAAGCGCACGTGCGCCGACTAGGCATTTGTAGTGGCATTGACAGCAGAAAAAGTGAGCTAATGCAGAGCTCTGAATATACTTGAATAGAGTCTAAGCCGTTAGTAATACGTGAAAACGTCAGATAGGTTTCTTGTTCGTCTTGATTCAAGCTTTTATGTGATATAACTTTTACCTTAGTGTCGAGGTTGGCAGCTATGTGGGAGAGCCCTAAAGTTGGGTCATTTTCCATAGGATTGCATTACAGCCGTCCGACCCTTCGTACCTGTGACGTCACGGAAATCGCTGCTTCGGCCTAATGAGCATACCTTCTATATAGGGCCTTGGGACAAACTCACACACTCACTGACAAACAGGTTCAGCCCAAGTTCAGCCGAACTTTTTTTCAGCGACCCACCAATGGGAATTTCCGGATGCAAAAGCATGCTATCGCATGCTTTTGATCCTCCAATTCTGGATTATTTCCTGTATGTTTCTTAATATCGTTCGTTATCTGCTTAAAAAAGGCCGAAATATGCATAAATAAAATACAGTAACAATAACTACACGTTAGATACTGAAATACTAATTACTTAACAGTTCTAAATAATACTTAACAGTTCAGCAAAGCTTACAAATTTTCTTTAAAACAGAAGCCCTCGATGAAATCAAGCTATCCAAGAAAACCATCCAAGAAAACGTCTCGCGCAAAGTTTCTTGGATGGCTGGATTGCATTGCAAGAGTGCATCAAACATACAGGAATCAAAAGAAAGAGGGAGAGAGAGAGAGAGAGAGAGAGAGAGAGAGAGAGAGAGAGAGAGAGAGTGAGAGAGAGAGAGTGAGATAGAGACAGAGAGACAGAGAGAGAGAGAGAGAGAGAGAGAGAGAGAGAGAGAGAGAGAGAGAGAGAGAGAGAGAGAGAGAGAGAGAGAGAGAGAGAGAGAGAGAGAGAGAGAGAGAGAGAGAGAGAGAGAGAGACCCGGGAGGGATAGGAGGAAAAGAAATCGGAAAAGAGAATGTGTTCTCACTTATAGGTGGTTCCTAAATGTAATCGTAATGATGCCAACTTTACAACAGTTCGCAGCATTGAAGGTATGTGCAATGCGCATGCCAACACATTTCTAAAGAAAGAGTCTCAGGGGCTGCTGCTTTGAGGAGATGATGAAGGCTGTGACAAAGGCGCTCATGGACACCTTGGATGACTACCAGCGGGCCTTTAAGAAGTCGCTGGAGCGCTGCGCTACAACAAGTGCATTGAACTAGTGGTGCTACTTCGAGGGCGGATAAAGTTTAGGTTCATGCTTCTCTGAAATAGATAACTGTCTCTTACTGAAAAAGTCTCAACACTTCTGGAGTGGACCTTTTACAATGTACATACATGCAACTGCACACTTTTCCACGTCCCGTACCCATACGGCTTTTTACACTTAAGGCACGGAATATATAGTCTACGACATGGAATGGACAGGAGCTTCGATTAGCATTGCCACGTGTGTAACCAAAAATCAAGGATTTTGCCGGATGAATATCCGGAGATCCGGAGGATGCGGATGAATTTCTTTCCACGTGGGTTTACATTTTCATATATTTTCTTAACATTTCATACATTTTTTTCTTAACAATCGTCGAATGATTCGTCTTCAAGGGCCAAGTTGTGACTGTGACTTTGAAATGGTAACCGCATATTTTATTGGAAACTTTTAGCACACATTGTTACGGGAGCATTTATACATATTCATTGCATTAGAGTTTTAACATTGGTCTAAAATTAAATGAAATTCAATGAAATTCGTATAAAATTTGATGAAGATGAGGAAGTGCGAGCACTCGCGCTCTACTTTCAGGGTCCCAGGACTATATATGGCCTTGGTCCCAGGGCGTATCGGTTCCTACAAAAACGGTCCGTCCTTCCCCATCCTCGAACTCTGCGGAGGAAGATGGAAAAAATACAGATGCGACCTGGCTTTCATGACGCTATCTTGGCTCTCATAAAAGAGAAGTTCGCCGGAGCAAGTACCAAGGACAAGCTGTGCCAAGGAAACCAAGGTTGGCCTACCAGCGGGGTGATGACGTCATCGAGGGCTTCACTGATCATGGCTCTCTCCTTCTCTGCCGCGCCAATGCCTGCGCCGACCACGCCTTGGTCATGATGGTGCGGGGCGTCAGTGTCACCAAACGCTGGAAACAGCCCATCGGTTTCTTTCTGAGTTCCGGAACGACCAAGGCCGTTGTGCAGCAGCAGCTGTTAACACAGTGTGTCCAACGTGTAACAACAGCGGGATTCACTGTGCTAGCTACAACTTGTGACATGTCAAAGAACAACCAGGCGACCTACAGACTGCTCGGAGCTGCGGAAACCGGCTTGTTCACCGTGGACGGGCACGAGGTTGCTGCTCTGTATGACGTGCCTCACATCTTCAAATGCATACGAAATGCATTAATGAAATACGATATTGAAGTAGACGGTGAAGTAGCCTCTTGGAGTCATTTAGAAACACTCTACGCACTGGAATGCGCTTCTTTCCCACGGGCTGCTCCAAAACTAAGCCAGAAACACATCAGGCCAAACAGCTTTGAAAAATGAAAGTCAGGTATGCCCTACAGGTGATGAGCCGGACAGTAGCAGCAGCAATCACATTGCGTGCGACCCACGGCAAGCTCCCGCGCACTGCACTCCCGACTGCTACTCTCCTGCTGCGCCTCAACGACCTGCTCGATGTGCTAAACTCTTCCACCCGGTTCGACCCCTGCTCAAAGCGACGCGCGATATCCAGCCTCCATCCAGCAACGGCGGGAGAACACATGCAGTTTCTTCAGGAGAGCGACGCCTGGCTGCAGCGGTGGACGGTCGGTGGCGGCGCCAGCATCGATTCCATTCGAGGACTGCGACAAACGATAAAAGGCGTGGTGAAAATCTGGGACTTGTGTCAGGCTGCTGGGTGCACGTTCCTG
The DNA here is from genome assembly GCF_019059575.1 of Amphibalanus amphitrite. Classification (NCBI taxonomy): domain Eukaryota; kingdom Metazoa; phylum Arthropoda; class Thecostraca; order Balanomorpha; family Balanidae; genus Amphibalanus; species Amphibalanus amphitrite. The sequence continues at coordinate 132,441 of NW_024882780.1, read as the reverse complement.
TGCACTCGCTGCTTAAACCAAGATCCAAGCTACTGAAAATGAAAGAGTTTATCTCGGCAAAAATATCCCTCGCATGTGTAGGGGGGGGGGGGTCGGATGGACCCCCCCCATGGTTTTTCGCGAATAACTCGCGTAAAAAGCGGCCGATCGCGACGAAACTTTCAGTACCCTCGCATTGATCAATTTTACACCTACCCTGAAAATTTCATGACCCTGACCCAAATGACCTTTGACCTGTGACCACTTTTCCGAGACCATGTTTGGCCGGAATCGCGATTTCGCGTATGTCGGCTCGCACTAGCCGCGTGTTTGCAAGCTTTTCGTGGTTTCAAACGTTCAAACATGTGATTTGATGTTACTCCCGTGTGTGTCAAGGTCACCTGAAGGTCAGGTCAGGTCATTGACCTTTGGTGACCTCGGGTGACCTCGGGTCACTTTTTCGAGTTTTACATGTTTCTAGGCTAGTTTTTGGAGCTGAATTCGAATTTAGCAACCATTTGAACATTTACGAAGTAGTTTTGGTGACTTCGTAACATGTTACGAAGCTGTCAGAGGCGGTTGACACGTACTACGAATACCCGTCACGACGCCTACTGGTTGACCTGACCTGACCTGACCCGACCTGGTCTAAATGCTTCAAGACATCATCTGTGATCAAAACTAACACGATATTCGTGATCAGCACCCCGAAAAACCCCTTAGCAGCCACACTTTACGACTTTCTAACAGGTCCCGATTTTCCCGACTTTGGGTCATTGACCTGACCTGGAAGGTCAACCAATGACCTAGGACCTTAAAATTGGGTATCATCGGCTTCCTCTCGTCACGGGCAACACGCTCGTTTTTTCCGCGAAGCTCTAGCTCAATCAGGGGCCAAACGGCAAGGGGGGGGGGTCCAACCGACCCCCCCCCCCTACACATTAGAAGCTGGCAAACGCCGCACACATGCGAGGGATATATATTAGGCACATACACGGTGCCTGTGTACCTACTTATAATGAGGAAACATTATGACAACGTTTGAAACGTTTAACACAACCCCTCCTCTAAATGCATTTATGAAACGTGAGTGGGCCAATAAAGGCAACTAGTTTTAACTGTAACAAAAAAGCACTTCTGGGCACGTAAATGGGGTAAATGTGGTAAAATGTGGTAAAATTCACCACCCCATATCGCCTCCACCGGAAATCCGTTTTAACCCCCGAAGGACATTGGCAATAGAGCAGGATCGTTCATGTTAATCAAAACAGCCGGCAACTTTCTATCGCAGCGAAAGGTTGGCTAGGACGAGAGTCATTGCTTTCACTGACTATTACAAACCTACTCGAACGGATTTTCACCTAGGAAGTTACCAAACGAATGTTGAAAAATACATCAGCACCATGAAACAAACCTTACCCACCATCCTCAGCAACGCCGCCTCCCGCCGGCGTCCACCGGAAAAGGGCGGCAAACGAGCGAAGTTTAAATTGTCAGAAGTGATTCCAGACAGCAACACCTGATTAGAATAAAATGCACCTTCTCATATTGCCCCGGTACCCCGTTATGCCCCACCTTCCCCTATTATAGTTATAGGTCTGGCAACTATACTTTCATCCTCGTAAAGGAGGTAACCACAGCGAATCCGCACGACTAAATCATCAGGTCGCCAAAAACTCGGCAGTTACAGGAAATCTCGATCTTGTCCATTCCATGTCGTAGACTATATATTCCGTGCTTAAGGTATGGAGTACGTTTGAAAGCATTACCTGTGTGAATTAGAAGACGCAACGCTTTCTTCGAAACACCACACTCACATGTGGCAAAAACGGTCCAACTATGTGCCAGTGCTGCACAGGACCCAGAGGACCCCACAGTGTACACAATTGCGCGCGTCGGTCCCGCGCGCGCCACGTGGCGCCAGCAAATAACAGCTCTCGGCGCGCCAATTTGCCGCTCGCCCTTAGCTGCGCGCGACATATCGCGTCAACACCATTTGCCGCGAACGCGTCTTCATTTTTATAAATCACCGGGCTTTATAGGCCCAGGGGGTTCATTTACAAGTGTCGGCACTGTTTACACATTGTCTGTTTCCAATGTCGTCGATTAGTCTTAACTTACCGCCGGATATGAAGCGACCGGGATGGTTGGGTTGTGCCAACGCCGCCATAAATTTTCGTTTATTTGCAATGTGTTCGGGTGCATGGCTCCCCGGGGCCCGGGGACTGACTGCAGCCCCTCGGCGGGACGTTAAATTGGCACAAATCTGTTCCCGCCACGCCAGGCAGCGTGTTATTCTGCGGCCAGCGAGTGGCGTACCCTTCCCCTCAGCGAGTAACGATTCCGAGGGCCAGCTGGGGAAGGAACGAAACGGACCGTTACTGTCACCTGGCAGGGAACAGGAACGATAACTGTCACCTGACAGCAACTGCAACTGTCGGCTGACGGGGAAGAACACCAACTCTCAGCTGACACCGAGGAACGGCTGATGGTTAGGAAAGACGGCTGTCAGCTGATAGGGAGGACCGAACTGTCACATGACAGAGAGGAACAACAACTGTCAGTTGATTGGGAGTGACGGCTGACAGGGAGGAACGGCAGTTGTCAGCTGTCAAGGTAGGAGCTGCACTGCAACTGCTAATGGCAGGGAGGAACGGCGACTGCCAGTGGAGGTGGCTGGAATGGCTGGCAGGGCGAAACTGCAACTGTCAACTGACGGGGAAGAACGACTGACACAGAAGAATGGCAGCTGTCGGCTCACCGGGAGGAACGGCAGCTATCGGTTAACGGAAAGAACTGCAACTGTCAGCTTACAGGAGGAACGGTTGTCCTGTGACTGTCGGATAGGAAGAAAGGGCCCGTTTCTGGTCGAGTCACGGGATTTAGGAGTGACATGGGTGGAAGACATGATCCTACAAAGGAACACGCGGATGAAGAAGGGGTGGATTGATGCAAGGTTCAGAGAAGACGTACCAAGGCACTATAGGCCAATGATTTCCATGACGTAAACGTCCTAAAAGCCCACAATCTAAGGCTCAAACTAAGGAATATTGTCGGAGCAGCTTGAAAGGACAATGCTGATCGAAGCCATTTCCTTCTATCAGGGGCAGCATTGTGATATGATGATAAAAGACGTGAAAAAAACGGAAATCCAAGTGGGTCATTTTGGCCAATATTTTGGGCATTATCGCTCTCGAACTGTTTACCGACAGATCGGCCGATCCGTGTCGACTGACCTCAGGCGGCCCAGTTTTCGTGCGTCTCACACCTCTCTCTGCACGACGGCGCGGCGTGGCTCTCACGCGCTCCGGGTCCGTGCCATTATGCAGAATGAATCACTTGGCGCCGCCAAATCCGCCGGCAGCCGTGGCGACAAAGCGCGGCGTTCACGAGCCATTGTGCGCGCCGGCCGCGCAAGAAGCCATTAATTACCGGATCGGCGCACAGGCCGGCGCTGTGGGCACAGACGCTATCCGGCCACCGCGCCACTCCGTTTGTATTGTTCTCCGATAATTGCGTTTCGCGCGACGACAAAAACGGCGCAGTTCCGACAGCAGTGCGCTGTGCGCCGCCATGGCGTCTCAATCTCTGTGCCGCCGCCAGCAGATCCCTCTGAACAGAGTTCGCGGCATACGTGGCGCTTTGTTTTGAAACATAAAGCAACTGGTTTGCATGCTATTAATTACGGGATTAATTAAGTTCTTTTCAGGTGAGCTCTGCGGAATCTTGGCTCCGGTGAGACACAAGAGGACAATGGTGATGGCAGCTGCGGCACCGGGGACCAGAGATCTAGCCACGTCTGCACACACCCTTTCAGCCCGACTTATCTGGGACAGGAGGTCGATGATAAACGCAGGCCAGGTGAAAGAACAACAACGGGTAGTTCACGAGGCCGCAATTTACTGGGGCGCTCAAAGTTTTCGATCCCGACACACTTTCGGCCTCGGGGTATGCTCCAGTTCATTTTGGCTTTCAACATCGCTCTCTTCGCGTGAAATAGCCAGTTGATCCCAACGGTCCTGAATGGATCTGCTTGCTGAAAAAAACGTTTCAGTCTGTCCTTGGAACTAGAGCCTCGACGCTGCCTGCAGGCATGGGGACAAACATGTTTGTCCCCATCATCGTGAAAACTCTCCATAGTTTATGGCTGCATTTTTTAAGCTTAACCCGCGCATGCCTGGGGAGGGGGTTCTACAGAGCCCTTCTCCTGCTTTTCTGCAATATCTTCAAAACCGCTAAACGTATCAACACGAATCTTTCAGTACCTTCGGGTGCATCAATGTGACACCTTGCGTCAAGAGAAAAAATCGCATCTATCATAAGTCGACAGCTTTCCCAGGGCAATCATATGCCGTTTTAACTTTGACAATCGGACAAAGAAGTAAGCAAAGCCAGATTCTGCCTAATTCTTGTTTGTTTGTTTGTTTTGTTGGGTTAGGCCCTTTCGGTCTGACAAGACCATTGCAGAGCCGGAAGGATGATAGGAATTAGGGGGAGACATTGGTCTGGGCAGGCACCCTAGTGAGTCGCCGAGGCTGAGCCCGTCCAGAGGACAGGCCACCCAGCCCCAAGGCACTCACTGCACCCGGCTACGGGGTGCGCTCCCTCAGGAGCAGCGGTGCCGCTCCAAGGGAGCAGCCTGCATGAGATAAAGTTGCCTGTCCAGCCCGGAGGGGGGTTGCGACGTGGAGGAGGAGGATTTCAGTATCCTGAGGATAGAAGCACGGAACGGTGTCCTAATTCTTTTGTTGTTTGTTGTTTTGTTGGGTTAGGCCCTTTCGGTCGACAAGACCATTGCAGAGCCGGAAGGATGATAGGAATTAGGGGGAGACATTGGTCTGGGCAGGCACCCTAGTGAGTCGCCGGGGCTGAGCCCGTCCAGAGGACAGGCCACCCAGCCCCAAGGCACTCACTGCACCCGGCTACGGGGTGCGCTCCCTCAGGAGCAGCGGTGCTGCTCCAAGGGAGCAGCCCGCATGAGATAAAGTTGCCTGTCCAGCCCGGAGGGGGGTTGTGGCGTGGAGGAGAAGGATTTCAGTATCCTGAGGATAGAAGCACGGAACGGTGTCATAATTCCTCGGTCCTCCGTTCTACTCGTTCCTCCGGTCGGTCCTCGGTCCTCCGTTTGCTCTCGGTCCCCGTTTGGTTCTCGATCCTGTTCGTACTCGGCCCTTTGGTCAGTCCCCCGTTTGCACTCGCTCCTCTGGTCGGTCCCCCTTCACCCTTGTTCCTCAGTCCTCGGAGCCCGGCGCCGGCGTTCGCTGCCCATGTCGGCCAGTCGTAACCACTGCTGTCGGTAAGCCGTGTCAGCCCCAGTCGGCCATTGTTGGTGCGTGGCCATCAGTCCGGCCGACAGCCGGATGCGCCGGATCGCAGACGGACCGGACAAAAACCGACCTGCCCCGGCCGCTCAAATGGGCCGCGCCAAATCTATAAACACATGCTTAATGAAGACACACACACACACACGCATACACACACAGCAGACAGCCGGCAGTTACAGGGAGCATTGTTACTCGGTGCGGCGTTTGGTTCCCTTCAGAGGAGGGCTGACCACGCAGATGCGGTCGTCCTCTGCGCACTGCCTCGTCGTTTGGTGTGTCCTCTGGGAGACGCAGAACTCGGAAACTAATCTCGATGGATGCAAGGGTGACAGTTGGGTCTGCTAATCAAGTGTGTACGAGAAGCCAGCATCCGTCGGAAATGATTACAAACTGCAGATGCATGCCAGGTCTGGATTATATTTAGAGCACCGATAAGCAGCTACGTGCCTAATTGCAGTGCAAGGTTTTGTCATATATGTCAACGGTCGAATACAGCTTCTTTGTTCTGTTTAATCCCGTTGGTCTCTGTTCCTTCTTTGTCCTTCCCAGTCTCTCCTGTACCCCACTTCCTCTGGTCCATAGCTGCGTGTCGTTATTTACGTTCAGCGCCGTGGCGGCCCCCCAGGCCGCCCGAGCCTCTCTCGGCCGACTTGAGAGACACGTTAGCGCCGACACGCGCAATCACCGATTGGTGCGGCCGCGCGGCGCGGCGCGGCGCCGGGCATTTACCGGCGCTCGGTATGCGTGGCCGCTCTGTGGGCCGCTGGGCGGTCGGCCGCGGGCCATCTCCCTGTGTGGCCTCTAATGACCGGGCCCGGCGTTAATCAGTCACCTTAACCGGCGTCCGGCCGCCTTTCCCGAGCGGCGCGCAGCACGAGGAGCGGAGCGGAGGTCGGAGGAGCCACGGCGCCGCGCCCGACCTGCCCTCTGGCGAGCGGAGCGGAGCGGCGCGGCGGCCGGCAGGGCCTCGGGTGGCCCTCTCCGCCGCTCCGCTGGGGCATTAATGACTCTGATTGGATTACATGACGTGAGGTCGGCTAAATGGCGGGCCGGCCTGGCCGTGTGGCCGCCCCAGTGACAGCTCTATCAGGGCCCGTCCGCCAAACTGGCCCGCTGCCGCTACAGGCCCGCCGAGCGCCGTTAAACAGCACGTAAATTCGCCGCTTGCAAGAAAGATGTGTAAAGGTAATGCTCAGCGCATAATTTTGGACTCCCCACCAAGGCGAATAATTCCCGTAATGGCCATTACGGTAATATTTACGTGCAGACATAAAGTGCTCAGCTTTACTGGGGCTAACCAGCAGTTCAAACGTGCCTACTGCCCAATATAGCATGTATGAGCTGAAACTTTCTTCCCACTTATTATAGGGTGCAGTACCGGGCTGTGGCATCCTTTACGGGCGCCACCTATTTAACACATTTTTAGCTTGAATCAAGTTGATTTGATGCACCAGAGCTGAGTGATCTCATTGCCATGCATGATGAAGTGCATGGCTTAATTTATTTTAGATGCATATGCAACTCATCCTCCTTAAAAGACAGAGGGGTCAAGAGTTGACTGGTCAGTCGACAGCGAGCACCGGTATTTCGCAGGTTTCCACATAAGGTGTTTATCAGCCTATCACCCTATCACTTAAGTTCACTAGTCACTTTTCTTCACACTTGTAGGTATGCGATCTTTTTTAGTTAACCAGCAAAGACAGCAAATTCTCATTGTTCAAACCTGCAACGATTAACAATACATGAAGCACGACAAGCGCAGTTCTTAGCGGATGCATCCCATGGATACAGTGAAAGTGGTGGAACCTCAACGACCGCCGAAACATTAGCGCTTATATTCCCACGTATTGTCCAATGCGCAAAGAGCAATTAGCATGTAAAGAGTGAAGGATGTTCCGAATGCTACTTTTTTCTTCCACTCACATTTAAGATTATTTTCAGTGGACATACGTCCTGGCATCCATATCAAGTTGAAAACACATCCAGATTGTGTTAAGAGCCAGGTTATCGCTTTCAAGGCCAGTTGGTTAGACCTAAAATTGCTGCTACCCTAACAGCACAGCCGAACGAACACCTATCTTTGTTGGCCAATTGATGGGGCCTTTTATCACCTGAAACCAGCTCACTTGACGGAGCCTTGCATGCTGCCCACCGGACCGAACTCGGTCCGCGGCCCTCGGGCTAATGCCAGATGAAATACGATTGACGCGATCGCTTTGGGGCGATCTATTCTACGTTTAACCGTCACCACGTATTAGCGCGCATAAATCCGTTCGGCGGTGCCAAGTAGGGCCACAGCTCATACATATGCAATGCAACAACGCGTGCAAACTACTTTGGATGGATGTCTCATACGAATGTTGCGCTGGCTATGAAGTATTTCTTTTGTGTCTTTTCCTGAGGGATGCATGAGCCGAATGATGTCAAATACTTTTTCCATGGCGGCTGTATTGCGACGGACCTTCTCTGCCAAGGAGCTATAACCAGATAGCTGCGCGTGCCGTGCTCCCATGCATACGCTCGGATGCGCACACTGACGAGCGGGCAGTGACAATGTGTCACAACGGACGTCTCGCCTCGACATAGGCGGGCTCCCGGCGCGGAACGGCCGCGCTCCGTTCAGGTCGGTCACTCAACGGACTGGCAGCTGACAGAGCTGCCGAAAACCAAGGACCTGACGTCGACGGTCTAAATTCCAGTTCACTTCTGGTACGGTCCAATATCCTTCACTGTCTTCCGACCGTCTTTCTTTCTATCTCAGTTCGCCCTCTTTCACATCACTTGATTTTCACCGGGCTTCTTCGTTAACTATTGACCTGCATTCGACGTTTTCAGTAACTTCTTTCTGCTCTTCATGCTTTTCATCTTCATCTTCTTCCTCACTCGCTTCTCTCAAAAGAAGCATCGTCCGAGAAGCAGAGCGAGAGGGAGAGAGAGAGAGAGAGAGAGAGAGAGAGAGAGAGAGAGAGAGAGAGAGAGAGAGAGAGAGAGAGAGAGAGAGAGAGAGAGAGAGAGAGAGAGAGAGAGAGAGAGAGAGAGAGAGAGAGAGAGAGAGAGAGAGAGAGAGAGAGAGAGAGAGAGAGAGAGAGAGAGAGAGAGAGGACGAGTCTGAGAGAGACTGAGAGATGGGTGGGTGCCGGCCCGGGCACCTGAGCTGCGGTCGGTCGGTCAGCAGGCACCGCGGGCAGCGCATGTTTATGACGCGGCGGCCCCTTTCATCTAGCCGGTGAGATTGTTGGGTGTGAAATAAGGGAGGGCGAGCCCATGGGCCCGGCGGGAGGCCGGCCCGTCACCGGTTATTAACGGACAGCGGCGACGGCTGACAAGTTAATCGAGTTGACACAGGTGTCTCGCCGCGTGAGGGATGGCCCGGCCGGCTAATGTCCGCCCTCAGGCCCTCGGAGGCCACGGGGCGGCCTCCGATGGCCACGGGCGGCCTCCGTCGGCCTGACAGCGGCGACTCGGTCCGGCGCTGGTCGCGGTCGGAGGGTCGCGTTGGCCCGGTTGGACAGGATGGGATGTGGGGGCGAGCAGGGACCCTACCGTACATACAGCGCTCACCCCAGACAGCCGGGCGCCGAGGCAAGACCACAGGTCTCCCTCCGCCGAGAGCCAGAGTGGGGTGTGGTGAGGGGTCTGGTGCCCTGTTGTCAGCTGGTGCCCCGTGGTGCACGGCGAACTGTTGGTGTTACCTAGCACCTGACGACGTTCAGCGATTTCTGCAATAACTATTGATGCTTAGTGGTGACATGGCGTGCAGCAGACTCGGACTATCTATCACCGATTTGTGTTCTTAGGGCGGAGCGGGCTCACCGAGCACCGTTTGGCTGTCACCACATCAGGACAGCGTATCAACAAACCATAACCCTATTGTTATCGTCTTCGTATCAACCCGTTCGACGTTTCCGACTCGTCACGGCGTCGCTCATTTATCTCCTGGCCGCGGTTAACAGTGAGTATAAACTATAAACCCCTGCTCTCCGAGCCACGACCTCAGCACGGCCGGCCGCCGGACGTTGATCGCTCGGCACCCAGCGCCGCCACACACGTCCCATTAGGATCGAATCACCGCACATCCGGCCGGCGGCACGTCTATCAGTGTCCAGGAGAGGCCCGCGCTGTCCGCCGCTGTCCGCCGCCGTGGTCCCCCGCGCCGCTCCGGTGGGCGGCAATTGGCATCGTTGGCTGAGCGGCGCGCGCGCGGCCGTCATCGGTGCCGACGCGGCCGCGCGCCGCCCGTCGACAGGCGACAAAGATAGCGCGCCCATTATGGCCGCATTAGACGCGATTATACAGCGCCGGACGGGTAACGTAACACCTTCATACATCCGCGATACATGGAGAGAGGCGGACGGTGATCGTTCTCGCGTGGCCTTACGGGCCGGCGAGCGTGGCTATTATTTTACCTGACCCTTTCGGTAAGTGTGCTGCCCATTAACACGCTCCGTAGGTAGATGCGGTCTGATAATTATATCTCCTGGGGGAGGATCGGGGGGGGGGGGGGGAGCTGGACACAGAGCTGCGCTTCGCATGCAACCCCATATCCAATAAGACCAATGTAGGAGCTTAAAAGGTAACAAAATATCTGACTTAGTAAGAACGCATAACGCATTATTTTGTATGCAAATATGAACGCCCTCCGCCCTTTGCATTTGGCCAAACGCTAACACCACTTGATGACATGATGACACACACTCAACAAGGCATGGGAAGAGCGCTGTTCAGCCAAAAACATGTCTATAAAAAACATATATAGTGAACCTCAGCATATCCACGAGCCTATACTGGCCCACCAGCTGTCGTTTACGTTTCTACAGTTCCATAGCGGCAGTATGTTCGCCATGTTAAACTCGCTAACAAATTGCGCGGTGTGCTGACGCCGCATTCAGCTCCAAATATAATCACACCGCATCCCGTGATATTCCCTGCGGCTGGCGTGCCGGGACTCCGTTTCACTATACTGCACTGCCAGCCGGACTGTGAACACCGGCTCACGGCCGCGGCTCTATTCGTCAGCACTGCGCCGCCCTCGCCGCACCTACCGGGAAACATTGGAGCGTAATGCGGCGGCGACTCCGCGCGCGGTAACTTTCGTGGTCGTCCCAATGGCGCTCGTTGTCGGTTGGTGTTCGGTGTAATGAGACCGTTAGTCGATTCTGGTGTGGCCGGCCACCGAGACGGTGAGATGTTCTGGGTCTCGGACGGGCAGCGTCACAGGGACGGTGGCGGCTCTGAAAAAAGTCCTCTATGGCTTTTATACGTGATTGTCAGAACACACCCTAATCAAGCAATATACGCCAGCACATCTGAAGTCTAGATTAATTGAGCCTGAAACAATCTAATTAATCCTTTAACGCTGTGGTATAAATGCTGTGAAGCCAATGAAAGTTCCTTTTTCACGTAATAAGCTGGTGGTGCTGAAAGTAACTGACAAAATTGGTCAGCGACTGTCGGTGCCAACCAGTCGCAGTTCTACACTCTATCGTCACATCATAGAGCCCCGAATAGTCTAGTTTGCAGTTTACCTATAGCTGACTGGCCGTGGTTTCACAGTCACACCATGACCGGTGCTAAAGAGCCGCGAACAAATTAGACTGCAGCCAGTAAACCGGTGCCTAGTGTGACCGCAATGCTGTCTTGATGTGTCGGTTTGTTAATCAGTCGACGTAAAGTGCCGTGAAAGAGCCGGTCGTTGACGCCACAGTCGCCGTGGTCACCGCACAATGGCACTGCGGGCACGGACGGAAACGTGACCGGCCGGCGAAACAGGATGCTCACTGTTCAGGTCTCTCAGTTCGGGAGCCAGAGCCTGGGTGAATTGAACCTTGAATCACATGCGCCCGGTCAGCAGCAAGCATGTAAGGGGCTGTTACTGAATCCCAACTGAGACACAATGCTCTGAGGTTTAACAAGGAATGTCGTGCTCGGTCTCTTTGTATAATTTCATAAGAAAAATCACAAATTATGATGTGGATTGACAGCTGAGGCCATGGTTCTGTGTATGTTCGGGAGCCGGTAGGCATACTACGGATCTAATTTCCAAACATTGACGGCAATTGACCCACTTTGTGATAAGATGTGCGCCCTCTATTGATGTAAAAGGGCATCATCCATCCCCACTACAACACAGCGCTGGTGAGGTGTGTGCACTTGTGTCACTACCTTTCATGCTTCAATAACTACAAAAATAAAGTAATTAAAACAAATCACACCCTGTTAGCAATATAGCAGCCGTAACGGCGACGTCCATCCACCGGTCGGCTGGCCGGCACCCGGATGTGGTCTACTCAGTGTCGTTTGTTGTGCCGCTCGGCGCGCCGACCGAACCGATATTAGCGCGTCGGTGTGAACCATTTCCGCCGTTTATCCCTTCCAAATACCCCTGTTTACCGGCGTCTGTGCCGGCCGTTACAGCGGACTACCGCTGAGCGGGGTGCCCAGGTACTCCGGTCGGAGCGGCGCCCTCCTGGCCCGGAGAGGAGCGATCGTCGGCGTCGTTCATGCACGCGCGCTGTGCGGGCGCGTGCACGGGGCGCACCGTATACAGCGCGAGTGTGCCAATCAGACCGGCGGCGGCCGCGCCGTCTGCTGCATCTCTCTATTCAGCAGTAAATCTCGGCTGGATGGAGCGTCTGCCTTGATGTGCCGCGCGGGCCGGGCCGGCCGTCCCACCGGCCGAGTTATCTGAGCGAGCGGCGAGTTATCTGAGAGCGCCGCGCCCGCGCCGCGCCGCGCACTAACTCACACGTCCGATGTGGCAGCCGGCACCTCCACCTGCTGCATTAAAGTTGCCGCTCGTTACCTTTATTAGTTGGCAAATTATGCTCTCGTTGTGCAGATTGAGTTATTCCCGCATGCCCACGTAATTGAGATGTGCAGTAAGATAACAAGCACCGCCGCGTCCCGATTCGCACGTAGCCAATAATTTAGACTATAATTTAGTCAGTTTAGACGGCGCCGCTCCTTCATTACCGCTCGATCATTGGCGTCGGTCATGCCACACTCCGGCACCTAATTGGAAAAGTGCCGTGTTCTAATATGAATACGCGGATAAATCGTCGTGCCGCGTTGCAGCGCGCCACAACTGCATCGCGCCGAGTTGTAAAGGCGGCCAGCGCGCGAAAATTGAGACATTAGGCGAATTATGAGTAATTAAGACCGGCGCGGCCCGGTGCAGTCGGCTCCGCCTCCGTCACTAGCGGTCGACTAACGCGGCGCAGTCGAGACCTAATGTGGCCGGTCGACCGCAGATGGGCCGGCCGGCGGCGGCCAGTTCCAGCGCGCCGCCGGCGTGGCGTGAGGCGGACACATTCGGACCAGTTCCGAGTCCGACTCAGGCAGCTCGTGTGTTCCGTGGTCGGTCAGGGGCGCCGGGACGTGCAATAGGGGCGCCGGGTACTGCTGTAAGGGCGCCGCGGGCTTGCTGGAAGGGCACCGGACATGCTGGAAGGGGCTGGGGAGTGGGGAGCTGGGTTCTGTCGGGCACTGGGGCGTGATTTTGGGTCGTAGCGCGAAAGCATCGGGGTCGCTGCGAATGGGGCAGTGATAAAGTATATAGGGGTGATCAAGAGGTCGATTCGACTGCGGTATTGTGGGGAAGGAGTGAATGTAGCGGCCGGCCGAGTTAGGCCGGTAAGCTGGCGAGGTCGGATTTATAACTCAGCTGGAAACCATGGCTGTCATGCGTGCACCCGTTTCCCACCGTTTGTAGCGAGCATGTTGCTGCAAAAGGTGCCGCAGCCACTTAGTTTTATTACTCTGTCTTGACCAGGCGTGCCTTAAGTGACAAATGCTCACGATCATTGACTCGAACACGCCACGCGTTCCTGTCAGGTCACAGAACAATTTGCGCAGGTGTGACATTTTCAAACGACTGGCGCTAACCGCCCCAGAAACATTCCGCCGTCCCATGGCCGCCATCTCACTTCATGTTTGATGGGTTATTACAGTACAAGTTACGGCCCGGTGTTACTGCGTGCTAATGACTTAATGAGTCATATACTTATGTTTACTGTACATTTCGCACTTGCGGTCTCCGTTGTAGTAAAAACCACCTAAGAAAGTTATAAAATGCCGATACTGTAGCGCTTGACGACCGAACGCTAACTGTATGGCTTGCAATGATTTGCGCAGGAGCGTGTTTTATAGCCGGGCCGCAGTCGAACGGCCGGCGTGGCCGGGGTTTGTATCACGCCAATCGCCGTGACCGCCGGACCTACCCGACAAATGCCCAGTTTGTGGGGCTGCCGTGAATACGAATACAATGTCGTGACATTACAAGAAACAATGTTGAAACGGCTGTTCATTTATTTGCTGGACGTTCCTTTATTCTTATTGGAGACAGTTGACGTGGCAGCCGGCACACGTCTGATATAAAATAGACACGACTTGCACGCCGCTCGAGGCAGCTTTTCATCAGCAACTGGCGTGCGGTGAAAGCGGTATGATCTGCAGAGCCTGTCAACCCGAACACCTTGTAATCAAGCTGGTTAAACAGCAGTCCGGGTCGCGCTAAGTATGTTGCCAAAAGCCAGGTAACGAGCCACGCCGCTCTGTCATTAGGGCGAGCATGTGTGAAACCGACCCTCAGTGATTATAGGTATGGGTTGCAAAATGCTCACAAACGAGGGTCATACTGACCGTTAAGCTTGCATTACATTTCGCACGGCGCTGCTGAGCGAGGCTGGTCTTCCATGGCCCTCCCTTCCCGGAACGGCCTGCCGCCACCTGTCGGAAAGGCCTGCCCGCGCCCAGAGCCGCCAATGAGAACGCCACGCCGATGCAATTATGCCTATCGGCCATTAGGCGCATTATACGGCGATTCCGGTTGATGAGATGACTGGCCGGACAAATTCGAACACATCTCATCGTCAGCGCGCCGTCTCATTCTGCGATCATAGCCAATCCGCTGGGCGATAAAAACGGCCGACTATCACGCTGAAGACGTTAGACGCTTTTAATGCGATCTCGGTCAGCTGCGATCGCTAATGTCTCAGCCGCCCCACTCCCCTCCGTCCGACTAAAACACGGGTGTTCCGGCCGCGCGTCTGGCACCGTCCGGCGGCAGAGCTGCGGCCGGGATACCCGGGATCGCAGCTCGGCCAGCCGGGTCCGGCGGCACTTTTTACCTGAGCGGAGGTGGGCCGGCCTGTCTGCCCCACTCTCGGCTGTGTCGGTGCGCCGCCGGCCGGCTGCAGTGAGCTCTGATATCACTGCAGAGAACACCGCCGACCACCTCAGCCGGCGCCGCCCTCTAATACGGCGCCGCCACCGCCGGGGTTAATTACAGGGGCCGCCGGTCAGGTAAGAGGCGCGCACCGTGCTCTATTAACACATCAAAATGAGCCCGCCGGCCGCTATCAATAACCGTCATTAGGGGCGTTTATTAATAAGAATCCGGGCCTAATGCGACCGTAGTGCGGTTGCTCGAAGGCGTGTCTGATATCGTCCATCATTGTGCCATGGCGGCGGCGGTGGCCGCGCTGTGCCGGTGCTGTGAGCTGTGGCGTCAGCCGCCGCCGCTGCTCGGGAGGTATACCTCCCGTATACCTCCCGAGCAGCGATCATACAGCGATCAACTTCAACTATAGTTGAAGTGTCGTGGCTGTCGCTAACCACAACTGCGCCATGTGGCAATAAAGCTTATTGGTCTCAGAAATTGACGCAAAAACAGTACCTTAAATCTATTTGGCGGTGGTTAACCTGCATAGGAAATGTGATTCCTTCGGACTACTTGCACTATCAAAGAATAATTTGCCTTCTATTTTTAAAAGATGATGCAATTTTCACACATTGCAGTTCCAAACCACTGCGCTTGGTAATGTTTCAAATGTCGCTTTCACTTGCAGCGAAGCAGTTCTTGATCTCTTGCGTCTGTAACCACTAATTGATCTTCTCCATAATTCATCAGTAGACTGTATGTCCGCCACCTTCACCGCCCCACACCGCCAACATGGCAAACCATATCGCTCTCGTCGCCCCACACTGCGGTCTTCCCATATCCGTCCCAGCCTGCTTCACCGCTTCACGTCCTTCCGTCTCCCCATAGTACCTACCGCCTGCCCTCTACGACCGTCCTGCCTCTACCGCCCCACGTAAATACCGCCCCGCTTCCACCGCCCTGCAGGTGTCCCACAATAACGTACCACATTTATAATTCGAATATTCCAAGAACTATAAACGCAACAAAAACAATTTTACCATCATATGACAGCTTGGTCTTTGCAAATTTTGCTGATACATGATATACAGGTGTGCTTGATGGGAAAGAGGAGCAATATTCAGATAAACTAAACCATGTTATTTTGCTTTAGCATCGGTTTCAATATTTCGTCACGCACTAGATTCTGAGGTAGCTTCCTTCATCGCGAACGCACTAACGGGACGAAATACAGGTTTCGACTGAATACATTTTAGTAAGTGCATGTTTTGTCAATTAAGGCAGTGCAAAAACGTTCCGGATAATTATTATTGAGGCCAGCAGGTAACGCGGAAACTTAGTACACTGAGGTAAGCCATTGGCTCCAGCTTTTGTTAGACACAATGCCTAGCACGTGCAACTAAGAGAAATAGGCAGCCACCAACCGCTCAAAGAGAACCAAAATTATAAACACCCTCATTATCAAGGATACTGGCAGCTCATAAAGTGTCACGAGACGCAATTTTAGCATCATAAGCGCGTTGGAGACCAGCCGTCATCTTCATGCGCGAGCGAAGGCGGGCCGCCGTACTCCACTAACTTAACCCCTGATGTTTTCCATGTCTCGGGCTATACCCGGACGGAATCTTCGGCCAGGTCAAGCCAGGAACACAGATTGACCTTCAGATTATGATAAAGTCTGTGATCAGCAAGATTATCCGGGAAATGTGTCCTCTCAAAGTAAAGGCTACTCGGGGCGAAACCACGAGCGTTTACCAAAAATGAGGACTTCTGGAAAATGCATTGTTAAGAGTGTAACACGATAACTTATGACATCGAAACCACTTGCCAATAAATTCGCAAAGACCTAGCTATCATTTGGTACCTTATTTTCTAAATTCTGCTGAAAATTTCATAAGCTATGCTCAAAATAAATGTGGTACGTTATTGTGGGACACCCTGATATCGTACCAAGCCGCCCTGGACAAACCGCTGGGCCGCTCCACTCGCCCCTTTCGAAGACCGCGTCCGCACCCTTCCCATTTACGGCAGTGAACCGTCACGAAAATGAACCGGCTACTTCGTGATCGTAAGTAAGGGTGACGAAACTCTGTTTTAGCCAAGCGAGTGAGAGAGGCGGCACTCTCTTGAAGCCATGAAGGCGAAACAAAAGTCATTTAGGAAGCCCTGAGTGATTCTTACTCTAATTCAACAGCATAAATTGCACTTGGCCATAGGCGTCGCCAGAGATTTTCGGTTGGGGGGGCAAAATCAGCTTTTGTGTCAAAACTTGCCTTTCCCCAGTCTTTACTCACTCGTTTTACATATCATTCGACGCGCAATGGTGCGAGGAATCCTATGGTGACAAAGGTTTCCTTCTAGCTATGAAATGTAATTTTTTTTTACAGAAAAATTCGAAATTTTGAAATTTCATAACAAAACGACTGGTAGAATTATAGTGGCTGCGATTGCCGACGCACAGCAGAGGGCCCCTGTGCAGACGCTCGACGCTCATGATCATTACCCATTAAGAGGTGAAAAACGCTCCATTTAATCGGATCACCCTGCTAAAACCTCCATTCACGCATGCATGCAGAGGTTTTACGTGAAATGCATAGGACTTATCCCAGCCGCCGATCGTAGCTAAGTTGGGCATTCGGCGGAGAGTGAATGTCGGAAGTGTGAATCGGAAGTAATTCATCTTTGCTCCAGTGAGAGGAAGTGTTTTGTTCACTCAAGTGTGAACAAAAGTTTCTCGTTTTTCGTGTGAAGGGAACCGCTGCAAACGCGAACAAAACTGTTAAACGGAACCAAAAGCTACGCACGGCATAGCGGCAAGGGATCCCTTAGAGATAGGTTTGTGACTTCCAGGCCATTTCAGGCCACTCAGGGTCAGTGCCGACTCTCAGAAGCCTGCTTAGGATCCCGGAGATCGACGTGGGTCACCTCAAATATTTACGTGTACGTGGTGCTTTAGGGCTTTCCGAGCCCAAGGTGGGGCCCTCAGAAGCCAGTGTGGGCGGCGGGCGCTAAGAGACTAGGCCCAGGGTGAGCCTGGAGCCCTCGGATAGCAGTGTGAACCCTCGGGGTCTGTGTCGAATCCCTAAGGACCCTACGTAGGGACATAATAAACATGTGTTGCGGACCTCAGAGGGACACGTGAGCTGTGACCCCTCAGATGCCGGCTTGGGATTAGCAAAGTCTGTCGCCTCAAAAATTTGGCTGAACTATCAGAGGCCAGTTAAGGTTCTCAGAAATGTTCGAAGGCTCAAAGATCCCTGTATGGGCCCTCAGAGAACATGGACAACAGTGGGACTTTCAGAGGCCGGTTTGGGCCTTCTGAAAGCTTCTTTAGGGCTCAGTGGAGCTCCTTAGGAGCCTTTGTTTAAAGCAAGCTCATGAGGCCTGCGACACTTGTACGGTACTTGAGCCTGTCGCAGACATTTGACGAGAGTTGAGAAAGGCCCCGAAGATTTCGTTTCACGCTTTGAACGAAAATTGTGTCAGCACTCCAAAACTTATGAAAATCAGCTGTAAAATGTAATAAAGAACGAACTAGGAACATGTAATGAATCACAGCATTGACATTTCCGAGTCTGGACTCGGAGTCTTGAAGATTTTGGCGACTGCGAGTCAGACTCTGGTTTGAACTGCACGCTCCAACCGAGTCTGACCTCAGGCATTCTCAGAAAGGTACCCCCATTTTTTCCCGACTCCCAAATCTCATCGGATCTGTATCGATCTCAGGGGGTGCCCGGTCCGAGGTTGGGGGGGGGGGGGCAATCTGCCCCGCTTGCCCCCCCGTGGCGACGCTAATGCACTTGGCTATTTGAAACCATAAAGTTCCGCGAAGTGACTACTCTCATTTGTGGTATTTGAAGCAATTCGAATGATATTTGCTCCCACATATTGTTCGTCTAGTTCGCATCGCAAATCGTCCTCTACGTCGCTATTTTGTCCGACCGAAAATGCTTGGCTTACAAATTCGACTGCACCCATTGCTTTATTTGTGTAAGCCCACCGTCCCACTACCCCATCACCCCCCGAAGCGCCTGCCGACCGTCCCTCCAGCCAACACCCACCGCCTGAATGGCCCACCGCCAACCGCCCCCACCGCCCACCGCCTGACCTACGCCCCACCGCGCCGCCGTACGCCCCACCGCCCTTGCCGACCAATTAGCAATGCATCACAGACGGAGCGACACAAAGAGCGTGGTCGACCGGCGGTCCACGCGTTACGCCACCATATTTCGCACCTTGTTTTGTGTTTGGAATCAATTGGGCCGAGTATTGATTGCGAGGCGAGGTGGCATGCCGCGGGCGCGAGCCCACGTCGGCAGCGTCAGGGGGTGGTGGGGGGGGGGAGGGAAGCATGTGGGGGGGGGGGCGGAGAGGTCGGTAATTGGTAGGCAGTTAGACAGAATCTGCTGCTTGTTTTACACTCATTGAGCAAGTGCACGAAATTTTACTTAATAAGTGGAATATTTGTTTCACTATATAGGCAGGACAGAACATGTATAACATAAGCTCTCCGATCCATCCTGTCGTGCTATCCCACGGGTTAACATGGGGGCCGGTGACGGTCATCGTACTCCACCCATGCTCATGATTCACCTCAGGATAGACCAATCCAACAGCTGACGGCTGACCAATTCTCGAACATGTGCTGGTCACTGCTGACCAATCCATCCATCGCATAATGCATACAGATTACAACGTGACATAATAAAACACATAATTATAAACGATGGGCACCGTAAATGGCGGTCGCCAAAGAGCCGCCCAGCCACCGCCCGCGGGCGACTTCCTAATGCGGAGCGGTCCCGGTGCTACCTGCCGCTCCTCCCCGTGACCCGGGGCTGCGGCGAACGGAGCCGATCGGCCGGTCGGCGCTGATTAAAACCCGTCCTTCCCCGGGAGCCGGCGGCGCCGCGGGGGACGGCCGATCGCGGCCGGCGCCTGCACCGCACACCGGGCCAGAGGTGAAAACCACCGCCGAATTAGCGCCCACGGTGAGAGATATCGAACTGGAGAAGGAAGGTAATGAGACTGAAAAGAAACCCAGCATATCCACTATTTTCTACTGTAAATTTTTAATGCCTTCGTTTCATGATTTTAATAATTTGCAATTAATTAGGTTCTCTGGATTTAATTCCAGTCACTAACTTGCATCTCGGTCGGTGAAGCCGAGGCTGCACGGCGCCGGCCGATGGCTCCACCTCCAGCGGTTCGTCTATCAGCGCTGCCGAGGCCAGGTGCGCTCCCAGCGAACCAGCCTGTCGATGCTGACATATGCGGCGCATGCATCAGCGCGCGCCACTCGCTGACCTGTTCATTCGTCAGCGGCCCGTCAGCGCCGACCGTCAGCGGTCGTTCGGCTCACGGAAGGTGGCGGCGTAATCGTGCCAGTTTCCTAGACGGCTGACCGGCTGACAAATGACCCGGGGAGTATCTGGCAGAGAAGAGAAATCGCAACTGACAGAGCCAGCCCCAGAGGTGTTCCAATTGATGTGGCTGATCATTGAAAATGAAACCGACAAGGAAGTGCTCCACCTCTCGATGACGTTAATGGTGACGTAACGTTTTCGTCAGAGAGGAATGTAAAGTGTTTTTGATCATAGGGTCGACCAAGATTGATGAATCGCTTGTTGATCTAAGGAATTCCACATTCTCAACATTGATTTTGAACTACCATTTTCATATTAGTTAGCATATAAACGGCTACCGTACTTCCTCATCGATTGAGCTGAAAAATGCTGATGAATCGATGGATCGATTTGATTCGTTGGATGCTGTATGCGAAAATCACTGGCAACTGCGAACTAAATGAACAGCATCACACGCTAACTAGAAATAACAACGTGAATTGTAGTGCTATTTCACATATACGCCATGCCGTGACCTGAAAGTATTTTATAGCGATATATTGTTAGAAATCGTCCATGTCTGTGATGGACGGGTTCAAAACATGGCGCCATTGTAAGCGCGGAGAGAAAGTGCGGTCCATTGCCCGCTGTGGCGTCGGACAAACACTCATCACTTTTTACCCGGTAATGAGTTGACGCCCTCCTGCGGCGCGGTAGGTAGGCGAGCCACTTACCGACGCCGACGCCGCCCAGGTGGCTGGCTGCACCATAGGCTAGCTGTGGGCAGGGAAACATGTTCAGCAACTCAGTGATAGACGGTCTCGGTAGGTGGCTGCCGTCACAAATGGGTTCGAGTTTGTCGGTGCATGGGGCTATGTATACCGGTAGGTACACAACGTTCTATGGTCAGTGGAAAGATCAAAATTGTGCGCGGGAAGGTTCTTCACAGTCGGGCAGGAAAAATCATACGAAATGTACCAACTTTAT
The DNA here is from genome assembly GCF_019059575.1 of Amphibalanus amphitrite. Classification (NCBI taxonomy): domain Eukaryota; kingdom Metazoa; phylum Arthropoda; class Thecostraca; order Balanomorpha; family Balanidae; genus Amphibalanus; species Amphibalanus amphitrite. The sequence goes on along the minus strand of NW_024882780.1, from coordinate 111,646 downwards.
TGAAGAGGAAAATGCATTTACAGTTAGCCTCGTCGCTTTCAAATCCGATAGCTGTGTTCATGATCCCGCGAAACGCATGAGCAGGCTATACGGCACAAGAAATCGTGCGCGGAATGAATTTTTATTTATATAATTAGCAAGTACTCATTAGGTGCCATTGCAATTTGCAGCAACAGAAGAAATAACTTATCAGCCTTCAAACTCAGCCATCCAGTTCAGCTGGTTTTTCAGTGCAGCTGCCCAGGTGTGCTGCTGCGGTCACCCAATATGACAGCAGTGGCTCAGCTGCACAGTCTGTCAGCAGACAACAGCTGTTCATACTACCATCCCGTCAGCAGCGGCTCAGCTGCACAGTCTGTCAGCAGCTGCTCAACCACCTATCCCGTCAACAGCTGCTAAGCAGTTAATTTGACCACCCAGCCTGTCAGCAGCGGCCGGCTGCCACCCAGCCTGTCAGCCGCGGCTCAGCCGTTCCTTCCAGGACCACCACTGTCAGCAGCTGCTCAGCTGTTACTTTGAACCAACCACCCTGTCAGCAGCTGTTCAGCCACCCAGCCTGTCAGCAGCTGCTCAGCCGTTCCTTTGACCACCTAGCCTGTCAGCAGCTGCTCAGCCGTTCCGTTGACCACCCAGCCTGTCAGCAGCGGCTCAGCCGTTCCTTTGACCACCCAGCCTGTCAGCAGCGGCTCAGCCGTTCCTTTGACCACCCAGCCTGTCAGCAGCGGATCAGCCGCTCCGTTGACCACCCAGCCTGTCAGCAGCTGTTCAGCCACCCAGCCTGTCAGCAGCTGCTCAGCCGTTCCTTTGACCACCCAGCCTGTCAGCAGCGGCCGGCTGCCACCCGGGCGGCGGCGCTGATGACTTAATTCACGACTGGCTCAGTAACGACACGCCTGTTGAGCTGTAACGACCATAGCAAGGAGTAACAAAGGCGGCGCTTCTCGGCCGCCCCAGCCGGCCGCATTGGACACACCCGAGCGGCGCGCCGCCGGCTGCGCCATTGTTCGCCGCTGCCGGCCAATTCCGGCGCGCCACGCCGCCGACGGAGAATGGACCACTAATTAAAGGTCATCGGATGAAGTGCACATATTGAGAGTGTACGAGTTAATGATGCGAACGGTAAGTGATTAGAGCTGCGCGCTCACTAATGGAGACAGCCGGTGCAGCCGGCCGCACTGCGCCGCGGGCGACACGCCGAGCGAGGGAGGGACCAGGGCGCACGGGGTGGAGACGGGCCCGACACAGATTTAGCCGGACGTTTGTCCGATTTATGAGGTGAACGCTTTGTCCGCCGGGGAGGAGTCGGCTGCAATCTGCATCGGAACACGACCGTTTGCGGCCCCATTGGCCGCCGCCGCGGGGCCGAGTGAGGCGGAGAGAGGTAAGCCACCGCGCCGGAGACTGCAGAGTGCGCTGCTAGCACATAATGTCCAGGGAAATGCCGGGTAGCCTACAATCTACTCAGAAAGGGCATATTGGCGCACAATGGATCTATTTTGTGGGTATGAACAAAAGAAACACATACATCGTAAAGCAGCATGCCTGTAATTTGCTTCTAATTCCTTCGGGAGTATTGGTAACCATTGGCATTTTGGTGAAAACGATTATTGAAGTATACACTTAGTCTGGTCATGTCAGCACCTATTCATCCTCCTCGCCAGTCAGCCAGTCCCTCAGCATCTGTTAGCCATCCACCCACGTCATCAGCAGCTGCTCAGCTGCCCCAGCAGCCACCATCCCCTCAGCAGCTGCTCAGCGCATCAGCTGCCCCGGCAGATACCATCCTGTCAGCAGCTGTTGAGAGGATCAGCTGGCCACCATTCCGTCAGCAGCTGCTCAGCGGATCAGCTGGTCACCATCCCCTCAGCAGCTGCTCAGGGGATCAGCTGGCCATCCATCCAAACAGCAGCTGTTCAGCGGAGCAGCTGGCCATCATCCCGTCAGCAGCTGCTCAGGGGATCAGCTGGCCATCAATCCAGACAGCAGCTGTTCAGCGGAGCAGCTGGCCATCTAGCCCGTCAGCAGCTGCTTGCTGCTTAGCCCCTGACGTTCATCAGCCTGTTATACATATCCGTCTTCGTGGTCCTAACGGCTGTGTTTAAAATTCTGATTTTTAGATTCTGGCAGTGGAAATTTGGACAGCAAACGCACTGCATTATTTGATGTAGGTATACATGTGAAATGTCGTTTCATGAAACTATTGAAAGCTCCTGGACTTTATTTCTATATCTTCTCCGCCAGCCAACCAGAAATAACTTAATTCGCCAGACCAGGCAACCCCTTTGGCTCTTCGGACGACTGGACCAGTTTTCTTCCTTTTTATTCTCCATTTTAACAATTACGGTCAATTTTCTCCATTTTGTCGTCCTTTTTGTGACGTCGCCTTCCTTTGCTGCTCACGCACCTAAATCGGTGACAATAAAACTGCTCCGGTAATGGATTACGACCGAGGCCCTGGGGCGCAACTGCGCTCTCCAGCTGTCTCACCTTCTCCACTGGCGAAATCAATAATAATCCGGCCAGCCGCCAGTCACGGCGCGGCTAAAAGAGATGTAGACACTATTACCCAGGTAACTCATCAATATTGGCGATCATTTTTCTTGGACGGCACATTAGACGTAGTTAATGTAGATAATTTCCACGGCCGGTCGTGATTGTCGGTGATTAATTTGGCCCCCTGTAGTCATACCACCCAGCCACTCGCGCCGCAAACTCTCCTAATTAACATCACCGTTCGACTCGATTTGCTAATGGCTTGTCAGAGCGTTCACACCCTCCGGCAAACAAATGATAACTTTTAATTTACAAGTGATACAGCCTTTTAGGTAATAGTTTTTCATTTTGTCCGCCATCATTTATCAGTATTGCCGACGGGAGCGGCGAATTATTGGATTGGTCGGACAGATTGAAGCCGATTGGTCGGGATGTCAATTTCACACCCGGCCGGTGCTCGCTCGCTCGCGCTCGCTCGCCCTCTCGTTAATTACTCGACATTCCGGGCTGGCGCGGCGCTGTCCCGACAGCCGCCGAGCGGGCCTGAAAGTCCCCGCTCACAGCCCACACACACGGATTGATGTGCAAACTTGGGGCTGTGGTTCGTAGCTTATCTCCACCAATATAATAGCATTAATGTAATAATTACAGTGCAAATGCAGGAAGTAAAGGAAGTAATCCAGCATTGCAAATGCCTTGCTGTATTTTCATAGAGTCGATTAGGTGAGTCAGTGCCGCGGGACGGAGCCGATTCTAATCGACCTGGTGCCGCGTCATCGGCTGTCACGACTCCGACTCGAATGGAGTCGAGACTAATGTGCCCCGTCGTGCCGACTTAACCCCGGACACTTTTATTGCAACTGCAAAGTGGATTTTCGATACCGCGTCGTACACGTGAGATAAATGAGATAGGTCGTAAGGAATGACTTCGGTTATTAAGGTGCAGTTGTGAACAATTAATTTGATTTACCGCAAACATATATCAATTAGGCGGCGTTCTGGGACCGTGCATTTTGTTCGCTGCTCGGCCGGACAGCTGACGGCGTCACGGGGCAGTGCAGGCGTGAATGGTAATTTGGGGGGACCATAAAGGCGGCGGCCGCCCGTTTGATGTACTAAGGCTGTGCTGCCGTAATAGGTGGTAGCCGACCCGCAGCCGGAAGACGGCACTGCAGCTAATGAGCGTTGTAATCAACTCATAACGAGCTGCGATGTAGGTAGGCGATGGCGAATCACTCATTGTTCATTGCATGCACATTGCGCATGCTCCTTCATTGCTGAATAACTACAGCCGTTTTCACGACGGGCTATCCGGCGAGTGCACCTTATATGACCAAATCTGCACTTAATCTCTTTTACAGCAAATATCTTTATTAGGTATATGAATTTATTTCAGTTTTTTTTTCATCGATGATGCTCTCTGATAAAATGACAAAGCAGGCATATAAGCCATTAGTGCAACCCTAGCTGATAGCTCCTAAGGGACACACTGAACCTACATAATTTGACCAAATCTGCACCTAATCTGCACCAGATGTGCACCAAATGTGTACCAGATGGCCGTCGTGAAAACGGCTATATGTATCCTATTTTGCAATAAAGGTATCATCGAGTGTTTTTTTTTTTTGCCAAATTTAATGTAGAGAGAGGCGCTATAAAAAATGGCCGGCTTAAGAAGTTGTGCTCGTGCTAGAATCATGCCTTGCATGAACATTGAACACTGAACAGTGAACTCTAATTCTGCGAGATCGTTTCACGAGGATCAAAGAGGTTGGCTGGTGTCAGAGGCAGTATAAAAGGCGTCAGTCGATGGTGGTAGAAGCAGGACAGCTGGTGTCAGTCTCTAGTGGCAGTGTCAGACGTCAGGGACCGGTGTCGGGGGTGGCCTGGCCGGTCTCGCCCGCGGCGGGACCCCACCGGCCGGCAGGGTGGGTGTCCGCTAGCGCAGGGTACCAATTTCGGCCCGGCTCTCCATTACGGCCCATTACGCCTCCAGCATCCCGCGCCAGAGATGGACAATTTTACCCACCAATAACATAATTTAGCCGGCCGGCTCTCTGTAATTGGTGTACCGAGGTGAGGAATGTGCAGTTAGAGGTGATGTTTGGCCGCGATAATTGAGCCGTTTATTTTTCTAATAGGTTTTATATCGAAGAAAGACAAATGTCGCCTTCTTTTTGCCTCAAGAGGCAATTACTTTGCCTTATATGGCAGCACAAAGGTGCCGCCTGGTGACGGCGGGCGGCTGTCTGGCAGCGCACTCATCTCGGTCGCGCCGGAAGTGTCACCATTTTTATTGTGGCCAGATGGCAGGCCGGCGTCACCGTATTTTCGCCGGCGATTACACGCAGTTAGAGCGCCGCCTTACCGAAAGGTCCGGTCGGCAGCGGGGCGCAAATGTGCGGTTTCACTGGCGCCTCCTTCGCACCCCGGCTGCCGGGCAGGGCGCGAGGAGCCACCCCCTTCGTGTCTCGATGACAAGGTGCCGGCGGGGGGGGGGAGTTTCGGGGAGGGTGGCGGGGAGACAGCTGTTTCGGGGAGACAACCCACCGCGGCGACTCGTGACGTGTTCATTTGCGCCAGCAGTGAAGCGTCGCGAAGTGCAGGACAGACGGACGGCTGAGAGCAAATGAAGTGGTGCGTCGCTGGTCAATGGTATGTTACGCTGGTCAGTAACGCATGCAGTAGCCAGTGATCACTCAATAAAAACCAGTAACTGAGCGCCCACTGATACACGGTGCAGTCGGTCATATTGCTAATATGATCGGTCAATCAGACCGTCCAGTGACAGAGGTGACCACCAGGCAGTGGAGTACCTAATGGTTTGTCAGTGGCCCCATTGACCTATAGAAGCCTCATTGAGGTCAGTGGGCGGCCCAATCCTAATCAGGATCGGGTCGGAATCCGGATCCAAGTGGGCCTTATCCCGGCCGGGCCCGGGGGGTAATCCCAACCACCGCAGCCCGGGGGGGGGGCGTTTTTCGCCCCCCCCTGTCTAACTCCGTAAATAAGGGAGCTACGGAAACAAAAACGATACCAAACGAAAGGTCCTTACGAGACGATTCTAATGCACCCAAAATTTTTGACCTCAGGTCAATTTTCAAGGTCAGAGGTCAAGGTCAAAGGCCAAAACCGGCACATGTGTAGTGATCTCAAAGTAAGCATTCTAGAGGACGGCAGGCTGCATCAAACCGGCAAAATTGGGTGTCAAACGAAAGAAGAGAATCTGAGGATTCTGAAAATGTGCTCCAAATCAAAGGTCAAGGTCAAGGTCACGCTCAAAATTGACCTCAAACTTGGCACTTTTTCGCACATCTTGCGTGCTAACTTCCAAGATGTTTTGAAATGTTTTGAGGCTTATCAGTTCCCTATTTGTGGTTCATCTTACGATACAAGGCTGCTCAAAGGTCAAGGTCACAGAAGAGTATCCCTGCTAGAGGCTATTTCACTGATTCAAGTTAGTAATAATAAACAAGACAATTTTGCCATCCGGAAGCTCTAAATGAAGGCTTAGAGGAAAATAGATGCCAGATTCGTGATCAGCGGGTACAAATCCATCATAAACGACCTTTCATGTGTCAAGGTCAACCAGAGGTCATTCGAGGTCACATGAGGTCAACATGAAACTTGACCTTTTCCGAACAAAATATATATCATTCGACGCGGCTTGACAAGGCGAATGCGATGGTACCACTGCCGTAGCTCTAGGACCATTTTTGTCGAAGTTATTTGCGAAAAACTGAAACCACATTTCGGGGTCGTTGACCTGACCTCTGACCTCAGGTCACCGAAACTATTTTTCTAATTTTCTCTAGGTCACACGCTACACAGCCGTGCTCGTAATTTGTCTTTATCTCTAAAACTCTATTTTTAGCAGCTATTTGAAGTTTGCGTCTGTGACGCCGAAGTTTGCCGTGCAGGGGTCTAGAAAAATGGACCTTGTGACGTCATCAAGGGGGCTAGGTCCAAATTTTTTACTTCAGAAGATGTCAAATTGATGGGAGAAAAGGTACTGAAAGTTTCGCCTTCCTATCCCTAAGCGTTCGTGAGTTATCGCAAATATTCGCCAGGGGGGGGGGGGCGAAAAACGCCCCCCCCCCCGGGCCCGCGAGGGATAACAGGCAGAGCAGACAGTGTGCCACCTGCTGCAGGTGATAAATGTTAGATTACATGCAGCAGCCCACATTTATTGGCATCATAGTTAACTTGTTTTACGGTCATAATGTTTCGAGCCAAATTATTTTGAGCTAGCAACTGGGTGCAAAGTGTTGCGAGAAACAAATTAATCTGTGAGAACAATAAAGGGAAGTAGTTGGAGAGCGTTTGAAACGCTCTTATATTCCACTTTATTTCGGAGTGGGTTAATTCACAACACTCCTGAGTTACCACTGTTTTAAATGGATAATACTACTCTGCCCATTTCCTGCGGAGGCCATAATACCTGCTACCAACTCGAACGGCGACCGTTCTCCTGCGAACACATAAAAACGTCTGTGGAGCCAGCCCAACACCGCTAACTGCCGTGTTTGTTTGATTAGCGCTCGTTTGCAAGGTGTTAGTCTGACTAACTTCGGCCGCCGGTCGAATGGAAAGGCAGCGCTCCATTAGCGTGTCCACAACTGTTGGCTGAACTTGCAATTAAATGTTGGCGGTCGCCGTCGCTTCGAGGGCCGGTCGCCATCAGTTACATAAATGGCCAAACTTTGACTGATGTATGTCCCTGTGGCTCGTTTCGTGTTCACGAATGTTTGAAATAGGATCAGCCATTTCATGCAATTTACGCTAAATTGCGAACATGCTGTGGCTAATATTATCAGAGAAGAGAGTTTACAGCAGCAGTAAACCTTGACGTTTCGTCCAGCTTTCAGGATATTTACGATAATGACGCCGAATGCACCTTTCACAGTCAACTGCAAACACATTTGGGTTCCTTTGATTGAGGAGGATTAAATTCACGGCATTTCCGCTGCGGGCGCAATAATCGCCCGGCTCACAGCTGTGCTACATGTTGGTGTCTGAATGCGCGTATTTCGTGGGTTTGGTTTGTCTACGATCAGATGTTTTCAATGAACCACATTTTGTAACACCTACCGGGGTTCTTATCGAAATGCACTTCGGATAGCTCTCGACAGAAGAAAGAGCCGAGGAATGGGAGGGATGGTTGTATATAGTTAGCCAGGATGTGGCTCCGGTAATACTTGAAGTTGATGTTGGTATTCTGTGAGACTATATCCAATTGGAGCACTGCTAAGCAGCTGAACATGCTCCAGGTTTGGATCTTGGCCGAGTGTTTGACGGCAGCGACGGTCAGCACTTCTGAGCTGCTGGCCGCCCACACATGACGGATTTGACGGTTCAAAGGGAACTAACTATTGATATTAATTATAACAATCATTCAACAAAAAAAAAGAAAAATATAATAACATAGTGGGAAAGGATATAATTTCAGTTACCGAGTGTCGTGATTTGTGCCTAGCGCCGTTTAGTTTGTTACGCGCCCCGCGGTAGCGGTCAGCCGGCCGGCGAGCGGCCGGCGCGATGAGTGCACGTGTACGGGTCGTGGGCCGTGTGCTGTGTCTATGGCCCGGGGCGGGGACCCGAGCTTATGTCAGGGCCGGCCAGGTAGCGCCGGCCAGTTGATCTCTGGACCTCCTCGCGAGCGGGTACGGTACTGATACCGCCCCGGTCTGTGAGGCAAGGGCCGGTCGTATCAACTCGGGCTCCGGGCGGAATCGGTTTAGCTACCGGTCCACTGCACCCCGGTGTCGGCGAAATTAAACACTGGCAAATAACTTAAACTATCAATGTCCCCACTTGAATATTACGATGTATTGATCTCGATGTAAGGTCCGCTGGTTTAGTTTGCCTCGTTTGGGTCGCTTCAATTAGGCATAGTGTGAGCCTCGTCATATCTGTTTGCTCAGTTGTATGCAATACAGATCCACTTGAGTTAATTTCTTGTTATTTGAAAATCAAGGTAAATCGTTCGGTTGGTGTCGTCACCATCGTTTTGATCGAAAGACGTAAATGTAACAAATACAGTCCACTTTTATCAGTAATCACAACATAGTCCTCCGGGCCGGATATAGCCGAGACCTGTGGTTTCAAGTATAGGTCGATTATTTCATCGGGTAGTTTTGCCTAGGACAGCTTCATTTCTCTTTATCTTTAGTCATGGAGGAGTTGGCATCCGCCAGGTCTAAACTTCGCACCAAAGCTACGAAGCTTTGCAACGATTTGAGGGCGTATCGTCAGGGAGAGTCCAAAACTTTGGATCAGGATCAGCTTGCCTTGAAAATTCATCACATTGAGAAACTTCAGCATGAATTGCACGACATCCAAATCCAGCTGGATAAACAGGGCCACGTGGACGACACGAGTCACGTCCAGACGATGGAGGACGAGGTGTTCCTCAGCTCTCGCCTACTCGCCCGTCTTGAGAAGGCTGAAGAAGCCAAGGGCAAGGCTGAACAAGGGAACGCAGTGGGGAACGCAGACCTCAAATCCTCACTCGCCGTGAAAATTCCAATTTTTCACGGTGATGTCATGAAGTGGTCCGAGTTTTGGGAGTTGTTCGTTATATCAGTCCATAACAATCCTGGGTTCGCTGATGTCCAGAAATTTGTCGTTCTCAAGTCCCACCTGGCTGGTGTGGCGCTGAGAGCCATTCATGGTATTCCAGTTTCTGGAGAGGGGTATTCCGAGGCGGTAGCAGCGCTCCGAGAGCGCTTTGAACAGAATGATGTACGCCGAGACACATTGATGCGAGAGATGCTGAACATGCCGTCGATCCGCTCAAACGATCTGAAGGCCATGCGGTCGCTGATTGACCACGTGTCGGCACACACGAGAGCATTAAACTCGCTTGGCGTTACAGCCGACAGCTTCTCTAGCCTGCTTCTGCCTATCGTGAAGGATAAGTTACCCGAGAACTGGCGCCTTGAATGGGCCAGGCGGAACAGTTCCGACTTCTCTGAGTTCCTGAAATTCCTCCACGAGGAAATCCGAATTCGAGAGTCGGCAAGGGGAGCCACCACGGCTGATGCCTCTCCCAAGCCTCTGCCCACAGTGCCTCCTGTGGCGAGCAATCTGAACGCACAGCGTGTGCACCGCTCTGAGAACGCCAGATTTCCACCCAGATCGAAGCCAGCCTCCTGTGCAGCCTGTGGTAAGACCGGACACGGGCTCGATCGCTGCGAAAGGTTTAAAGACACGACTGTGGATGCTCGCTGGAAGACTGCGAAAGCGGCCAAGGCCTGTTTCAAATGTCTCGTCACCGGACATCGTGCCAAAGACTGTCAGGCCGATTCCTGTTCTGTGTGTGGCAGGGGCCACCATCCTCTGCTCCACTATACGGCATCGAGCTCCAGCGAGTCCCCATGCAGCCTGACGGCGCCCGAGCTGTCGGTACAAGCAGCGCCATTCTCGCCCCGTCCTACCACCGCTCAAGCTTTTGGCTCTGTGGCTGGGTCCCAGCCATCATTGGGTCAGCGCCGCTACAACGCCAGCGGCGCCGGTGGAAAAGGCTGTTTTTTTCCAGACAGCTCTGGTTAAAGCAGAGGGTCCGAAAGGTCACCGGATGACACGAGTTTTGTTGGATGGGGGCTCGGATTCATCATACATTCGGAGCTCCTTGGCCAGCGAACTTGGTCTTCAGACCACAGGCACGGGAGTCTTTTCATGCGTCGGGTTCCAAGAGAAAGCTGAAGAACCTCGTGAATACGACCGAGTCAAAGTGAGCCTATACAGTCGTTTCGGCGACGGGCCAGTGAGCCTTGAGCTCTGGAGCACCACTCAGCTTTGCTCGCCTCTCCCTGCTACCCCACCGCCAAATGGGCCTTCCGGGCTGCCGGATCTGATGGCTGATGATTTTGAGGGCGGTGAGGTGGACATCCTGATCGGCATTGATAACTTGTATCATGTCGTGCTGTGGGATCAAGTCGATCTGGGAGATGGTCTGAGAGCAATTGACACTGTGTTCGGCTACGTGGTGCACGGTCGTCACGGTGATGGATCACCTGACCAGGACCAGCCAACGTGCCGGAGGGCGCATCACATGTGCCAGGTGGAGCGCCTGTGGAGCTTGGATACGGTCGGAATCAGTGAAAAGGAGGCATCAGACTCAGAGGCGAGACCAGAATGCGAACCTCAGTGGAATGACGATGAGGGACGCTACGAAATGGGTCTCGTGTGGAGATCTCATGATCGTCCGATGGACAACTTCGAGGCTACGAGGACAAGGACACAGTGCATGACGAGGAACTTAACGGATGAAAAGGCTCAAAAATATGATGGACAAATCAGAGAACTGCTGTCTAACCCTGTGATAGAGAGTTCACCAGTTCACGTCGCCTCCCAGCGCATGGGAGAAACGTCAAAGAAGGAAGCGACTGGTGAACTAATTGTTCCTGGCACAGAGGCAGCTGAACAAGAAGAACAAGCCGTACGTGCTCTGGCAGCGGCTGGCAGCGGGATAGGTCCCGAGCCTAGCCCTGGCTTAACGCGCGGTGAGAACACGGCGTCCGCTTTCTTCCTGCCTCATCGCGGCGTGTTCCAGAAAGACAAACTCAGAATCGTTTTCGATGATTCTGCAAGAGACGGACGTGGCAAAAGCCTCAACGCTTGCATATATGCCGGTGATGATCTGCTACTAAAGCTGTCTGCGGTGGCTCTCAGCTTCCGCCCGTGGTCGTCCAGCACTGCTGCCTGCAGTTGGGGATGTTGTCCTAGTTCATGGACAAGGACCCCGCAGTCGCTGGCCGTTGGCGTGGGTTAAATCTTTGATCGTCGGCAGCGACAGTCACCCGAGGGCAGCCAACGTTCTGATGCGTGGGAAGAGAACACGCAGGCCGATCAACCGGCTATTCCAGCTTGAGGCTGCCTCCTCGTCTGATCGCTGAAAACGGGTTGAAAGGGTCAAGCTCGGTATAGCTACCGACGGCCCAGCATTCTTCGTCGTTCTTAGGTTGCTTGTAGTTCATAAGGTTAAGGCACGTTCGGTATGATCACCGATGTCTTGATAGGCATCGTCGTCTCTTCTTCGTTAGTCACTTGAGTCCCTTCATTGATGGGTTTGAAAGTCCATTGTATTTAAGCAGCATTAGGCACTTAAGTTTACAAGAGATCGCTGATCACTTGCGGTGTGGCCACCGATCTAAGTTATGACCCTGTTTTACTTCCTCTTTTTTCATTGGTGAGGTTGTCTTACCTGACGTAAATCTGAATACCTTGCTATCGCATCGTTATTACTGGATGAGTCATTCAAACATAGCACCCCTTGATGATTAAATTCTCCCTCCACATGCATCGTGACACTGTATATATGTGAAAGTGTTCTTACAACTTCCTCTCTTCTTAGAAGCATGGCTTGTCTCGAGCTGGTGGATGCTGGGGCCTCGGGCCACCACCATATATCGTCCCGGTCTCCAGGACGACCGGGTCCTGAGCCACGCCAAAGGAGCCGAAACGCTTCGAGACTGCCACGCTTCAGGGCAGCCCTGCTGGCTGCTGGAGCGACGCGACTCGACTCGAAACTGAGGACCACCTTTCCCCTGAGGGGTGCCAGAAGGTGGCTGATGTGGTGCTTCTGCGGTAGCGGGCGTCGGACGTGGTGCCTCCGTGGTTCACCCTGTCGTAAGCGCATCGACAGCGTGGCGTGTGGAATTGGGAGTGCTGTGAGTTGCGCCGTTTCTGTGCGCTGTTGAAAAGTGACCACTTTTCAAGGTGGGGAGGAATGTCGTGATTTGTGCCTAGCGCCGTTTAGTTTGTTACGCGCCCCGCGGTAGCGGTCAGCCGGCCGGCGAGCGGCCGGCGCGATGAGTGCACGTGTACGGGTCGTGGGCCGTGTGCTGTGTCTATGGCCCGGGGCGGGGACCCGAGCTTATGTCAGGGCCGGCCAGGTAGCGCCGGCCAGTTGATCTCTGGACCTCCTCGCGAGCGGGTACGGTACTGATACCGCCCCGGTCTGTGAGGCAAGGGCCGGTCGTATCAACTCGGGCTCCGGGCGGAATCGGTTTAGCTACCGGTCCACTGCACCCCGGTGTCGGCGAAATTAAACACTGGCAAATAACTTAAACTATCAATGTCCCCACTTGAATATTACGATGTATTGATCTCGATGTAAGGTCCGCTGGTTTAGTTTGCCTCGTTTGGGTCGCTTCAATTAGGCATAGTGTGAGCCTCGTCATATCTGTTTGCTCAGTTGTATGCAATACAGATCCACTTGAGTTAATTTCTTGTTATTTGAAAATCAAGGTAAATCGTTCGGTTGGTGTCGTCACCATCGTTTTGATCGAAAGACGTAAATGTAACAAATACAGTCCACTTTTATCAGTAATCACAACACCGAGCAATAAATAAATGGTAAATTGAAAAATAACGCAACAACAAAACAACGCATAACAGATACCTACGTGATCAGTGATGCACGACTGTTTGATGTGATGGACGTCAACACTGAATAGCTTATTGTAGGTGGTAGGCATTTCGTGAAGACGAATACGAAGAAGAAACTTGATTAACTTGAATATGTGAGTGGAAACGTTAACTGGATCAAATACAAAATTATATAAAAAGGTACCAGCGTCACGTTAGAAAATGCAAAACATTGTGGAAACTCTAGCAATTACAAACCTCTCTGAGCGAATCGATGACCTCTTGGACTGAGTCCCCGGCCCACGACAGTATAAAGTCGGTCAGTGTATCGGTTCAGAGTCGACCCTGCGCGCGGCCGCGGGGGCGGCCGCTGCGGGCCGGCCGTCGCCCTGTGGCCGGGACCGTTCTCCGTGACCACAGCCACGCTCCTCCGCCGGCCACGTCCCGGGCGCCAGTGATGGATTGACGAGGTGTCTCACACGCTGGCCGATCGGCGCACCTAATGACCCGCTATCCGGGCCCATTAGCATAGGTGCGTTACCTCACGCGGACACACACACACACACATACAAACACACACACGGCGTCTGGGTGGGCCCACTTGGCGATGCAGTGGTTTACTGTGCCGTGGGGGTACAGTGACGAATTGGTGGTAATCCACGATCACCAATGAGCTGGTGCCGCGAGGATGGTGCCGCACGGCTAGACAGCGAGACTGGTGCAGACGCGAGTCTGGTGTCTTGGGCTGGTGCCGCGGGCTGGTGCCGCAGGCTGGTGCTGATGGTGCTGCGGGACTGGTGTTGGTGCCCTGCGGCTAGTGTGACAGATTACGAGCGGTAATTCGCGGTCGCCAGTCCGGCAATCGATCACGACGATAAATATTCATCGGCTCTGACTGAGCGGTCCGGTGCAGTGGAATGCGGCTGCGGTGGGCGATGCTGGGCGATGGTGGGCGATGGCGGGCGATGGTGGGTGATGATAGGCGATGGTAGGCGATAGTGGGCAATGGTGGGAGATGGTGGGCGATGGTGGGCGGTAGTGGGCGATAGTGGGCGATGGTGGGTGGTGAAAAGCGATTGAAAGTATGAATGATAAGCCATGCTACGCACTTCAGAAATTACTGTTACCTTTAGTCCTATATAACATGATTATATTCGTTCCGGCCGATATGGTCTCATGTTATATAGGGGAAGTTGGGGGAACGCCGAATACTTTTTTTCTGACGCCCGTAGCGCGCAAGGTAGACAACATAAGCTATTCTTGTTGGCGTCATTCGAGAGGCCAGTCTTTTGTCTTTCAAACATACCAGGCGCATTTGATGAATTCGCATACCGTTAAGCGCAAAAACTAAAAATATCAAAGAACTGACTTTTTCGGCGTTGCCCCGGACTGCGGGGAAAGCCGAAAATGGGATAAATGATCTACGAGGAATGCTGGCATTGATGTTTTGCCAATTTATCTCAAACTTTATCCAAAATTCATCAAAGCTGACACGCGTTTTAAGAGCTTGAGGACGCTTGGTGCACACTGGAAGTTATAATTGTGTGATATAATAAAAAATGCTAGGTAAATCATTCCTTATAGGTAACAGGCTGTTGTGCCGGCTGAAAGTGTAATTTGTTTGACTAAAAATACGCGTTGCTATTCTACAGCAGTAAAGTCCACGTAGCGTGCTTTAACGTGCGTAATTGCACGTTTTCGGCATTACCCCAGCCAGCCATACTTTCATTTGCAGGCCCATAACTTTTAAACGTGCTGTATAAATTTCAAATAGGCAGCGCACTTATGCAAAGACCTGCTGAAGATTACTTGACCGAATTGGCCAGACAAACGGTAGCATAATGAGTAAGAAATGCAGCTTCAAAGGCGCATGTAGTACAAGGGAAACGTACCTTGAAAACGCTTTTGGCGCCCTCACAGCCGAAGTATTCCAAATGACAACTCGTAACAAACATGCGATAATTGTAGTCACTTAAGCTTCAGAGCATCACTGAGACGTGGCATCCATGTCGTACGGTTTTAGAAATATCTCGAATTTCGGCTTTGCCCCAACTCCGGCATTGCCCCAACTTCCCCTATTCTTTCGTTGACTTTGCTTCATCATCAATGAGGTTTTGTCGACGCGTCAATTAGACTTAAATTTGCCAATTGCACGCGTGTCGAGATAACAAAATGAACGGCATATGTTTTCAACTAAATTAAAAACGTCACTTGATTAATAGTTTAACCCTAGAACGCCTAGGGGGGGTTGTATCAACCCCCCCCCCTGAGGTTTTTTCGAAGTGCACGCTAAACTGCTTGTCGTAGCGGGCTGAAATTTTCAATACCCTCTGGGGCAACCTTTGCGCATCTTTTGCCGAAAAAAATTGATCGGGTCATGTCAGGTCACGGAGTTATGACGTCATAAGAGGTACAGCCTCCGGCCGGATTTTCACAAACTGAGTGCCAACGCCCGAGGTTTCCTGCCGGTGGTACGGACATCGGTTGATGGATCGTGATGAAACTTCCCATGCATGTTGGGGCAAGTATTGGCTTTCATATGGTATAAGAAATTTGACCGGGTCAGGTCAGGTCACGGAGCTATGACGTCACAAGAGGAACAGCGTCCGGTACTATTTTTGAAAAGCGCCCGAACCACTATTTTGCTAATTCTTGTCACCTCAATGGGAATATGCAGCAATATTAGCTTCTATAGGGAGCAAATGGACCTCCCAAATCCAAAAATACAATCAGATTTCAAAAATTCAAATTTTGATTTTTCGAATTTCTGCCGCCGACTGTGACCTTGCCGACTTCCGGCGCTCCCAACGCGCCATTTTTAGAGCTAGGGAAACGAAATACATACCAAACGATAGAGAATTGATCAAGGAACACGATAGTGAAGGTTTCAAGTCGATATCTCCCACCGTTTTGCCGCAATCGCCGCCGAAAGTTGAAAAAAGTCTATTTTTCCGAAAATTTGACCTTTGACCGGTCAAAAGTAGGTCAAATGTTGACCTAGGACCAAAAAATAAACCACCAATCGCGAGATCTCGTTGAGAGCAATCCGTTGGTTTTTTTCCGCTAAGCTCTACGACCTTCCGTTTCGAAACGCCAGGGGGGTCGTAACAACCCCCCCCCCCCTGGTCGTTCGTGTTATGAGAAATGGCCTGGTCGTGCGAGGGTTAATGACCCAACGATTCGACAAAATCAGAAAAATTAGAAGAATGGGACTTTGTGATTTACTTTAACTAAATCGTACACTGTGTTTAAGAACGAGAAGGCTGGAATTCAAAAGCATAATTACCTATATGCTATGGCGACAAAGTTTGAACCATTAAGGACGGGAACACTTAAAATAATTTATTTGCCACAACAGGCGGTACCGCGGAGGAAACAAGACCCACTAACATCAGTTGACAATTCGTTTACGATGGGCAGTTCTTTGTCCATTCGACCGTCGTTCTTTGCTGGTGCTGCCATTAAGCAACGGTCATACACGTCCAACTATTGGTCAGCTACGCTGTGTCCTCGTCGACAATGGTCGCCACTGTTTGTCGAGCCTCACAGAAAATCGATTAACATTCACTTCAACGACGCACTCCACGCAGTCATTACGAGCAATATGAATGCCGCTAACATACGCCTGTGGGACATTCCTACAGTGCGCCGCTGAAAACGGTCCGCTCCCCAGGGTCGGAGCGCGGCCGGCGCCGGGGCGACGCGTCCATTTTGTGTCGACAGGCGTCGTGTCGGCCGGTGGCTGCCAATCACCCAGTCCGCCGGCGGGGGCGGGGGCGGGGGCGGGGGCGGCCTGTCGCCGCCGGCACCCGGTAATAGTCGCCGGCCCAGTGGCCATAACACGGTGCACGGCTGACCGCCGCGCCGCCGCCAGCACGACAGCACCTCCAGATTGGCGGCCTATCAATCAGGTGAGCGGCCACCGGCGCGACCGACACGGACACGGGAACACGGGACACGGGATACAACACGGACACGGGACAGGCGACACATAGTGTGGGAGTATAACATGGGATATGAACGAGGGGACATGGAACACGAGGCAGAACACAAGGAACGGACAAGTTAGCACGGCACTGGAGACGACGTGGGTAGTCATTCAGGCTGTTTCAACACACAGAAAGTGATCACAGCCGCATACGTGGAATCGCAGTCGAGATTATTACACCAGTTTGTACTGTAATTGATCAGACAGTGGTTTACCCCGGTCCCGTAGCCTTCGTTCCGCCCAGTCCAGGCGGTCCATCGGTCCAGCACCCCCCCCCCCCCCCCCACTCGTCCACGGACCAGCGCCCCCGGTAGGCTCGGTCCAGTGCGCTGATCACAGGTTTCACGTGTCATTTCATGACGGAGCTCCGTGCTGCTGACACATGTATTGTCGATTGGGTCACACCACATGTGTGAACACTCGACAACAAGCTTGTTATGGGCAGGGCGGTAAGTAGTTGGGTGAAACGCGCATTGTTACTGAGCAAATTGCTGCAACAATACGGTCGTACATGCATTGCAGCATGTATACATCCATTGCAGCATGCATGCATGCATTACAGCATTTGTCAACCTTGCTCTTATGATGCTTTAAATGCTTCATCATAATAACCGTAACCGGCTTATATCGTACTTCAAAAATGTTATTGGAATAGGACAGCACTGAATACCACAAGTCCGAACTAATCAAACAACCAAATCTATTGACCAGTCAAGAAAAGCAAATCAGCACATTAGTAAACACATTCCTCGGAGAGTGGACGTTCATGTGTCTGATGTGCCAGGGTGTTTATTTTGTCAACAAACTCTCATGATCTACACTGTCCGAATATCAACTCTCCTGTCAAATTCTGAGCGCTCTTTCGTGAACGTTTTAATAAAATGATTGGTCTGATTAACAGCTCAATACCTGAATGTCACGACAAACTTATTTACTTTCGATATATGTTACAGCCAGCAATCCCGTCCTCACCCGAGGTTGGAGGAGTGGCATATATAAGGGACATGCTATGCACGTAACATCGGAAATAGAAAACACATAAGGTCGGGTATGCTTTTTTTATTTATCTAAACAAAATGACATACACAAGTGACAAGATACCATACGATGTGGCTGCAAATGATGGTTCCACGGCTCTAGAGTAAAGATAAAGTGCTGAATTCGTTTGCCAGCCGGGTTTCGATGAATTCTACTATTGCTATTGGCAATGCACGTCTTGCCTAAGGATACAAGTTACATTTCACTGGCATTTTAGTATCACGCTTGTTGCAAAAAAAAAAACATTTGTGCTTGATTATTACAAATTTAGATGTCATTCTGAGCCACCGAGTTTCGCAAACCACAGCGCTATATATCACAGCTAGGTTGGATTGGCCTCTTTATAAGTAGCCTGTATTGGCTCAGGTGTTGGCTGTTGCTCCATCGTGGATCTTCTAAATAACGACTATTGTATACCTATTTATAGGACTTATGCACGGATGTGTGCTAATTGTCATTGTAAGTATAAATAATTTGGTGCAGCAGCCTTTTAGAATGTCGGCCAAACTCATTAGCTTTGAAGTTGGTGACGCTGAATCAAATTCAATGAAATTTATCTGTATCAAAAATTCCCTTTTATCATACCACATCTATTCACGTTTGACACAAGTATTTTGGATGTGTGTATCTAGTAGCTCCGTCAACTAACTACTGGCCAGTCGGTCTATTTGGCCTGAATGACTGACCATTGCACCTCTCATATCGGTCATTATTTATCAGCGCTGGTACCGCAGTGACATGCTGGCGCTTTGAAGGCCCGCTACAGGATGGCTAGTTTATCAACGGTATGAATGCGGTAAGTTGACACTTGCGTGAAAGGAGCCAACCGCTCCGTCTGAGCTATGATATCTCTAAACATCGATTTGGCGGCGGTGGCGGCGGCGGGGGCGGGGGCGGAGGCCGACCGCCCACAGCCATTGACAACCACAACACGAAACCCGCCGACAGCCGTGCTGCCAAACTATATGGCAGCTCATTTTCGCCGGCCGTGACGTCCGTGACAGGTCATTTGGCCGCCATCGCGCGGCCCACCGGCAAACAGCCGATTCTGCTGATTTGCTAACGTCCAAATTACGGCCGGCCGCGGCGGACGGCGGTGATGGGGTGGGGTGCGAGGGGTGGAGGGGGGGGGGGGGGTGAGTGACGGGCCGACACGTCGATCTGAGCGGTACTTATCAGTCACGCTGCCGAGGAGCTCGTGACAGATTCGTCAGCGGTTCTCAGCGATCAGCTGCGCTCAGCTGTGAGAAACTAATGGTTGTAGAGAAACAAAGGGGACGGATGGTTTGTTACGACATGGAAGCCGCATCAACTGCGTGATACTCAGGTTCTGACTAAAAAAGTGGAATAGTTTGTTGTCCGCGTAGTTTAATCATGAGGAAAAATCGCGCAGTTGCATAGCCCAATCGGGACTGCATGCTGGATGTATACCGGAAATGTAGGTACGCTAAAGTTCAAAGTCTAGAATCAAATATGTCAAAACAATAAAGTCCAGCTGTTTTGCCAGCCCTTTGCAATTAGTATTCAAAAGACGTCACAGGCTCCGACGTAGTCACATAATGCTGACTGATGTGATGCTACACAGTGCACACAGTAGAGCAGCCACTACCGCCCTGTCTCGGTCCAACTATCTTGGCAACTGGTGCTCTACATACAGGGTGATCCAAAAAATTTGGAACCCCTAACTTAAAATGTCTATAAGTCCGAAAGCATTCACTTCATTGGCAAATTGCGAACTCCGTTTGAAAGAACATTAAATTCTCTATAAAATCACGTCAAATTGGTGCATGTTTGTTGTAAAGCATTGGCACACTATTAGCTTTTGGAATGAGCGTCAGAAAACTGAGTGAAACGAAATCGCCAAATTTAACAATGCGCTGAAATCCGTTAGCACTTTATCTGTTGTCTTTTTGCGAATAACACCACTTCCAAATTCAATTTTATGTCATAAAAGTTAACACAGAAGCACCCAGTAGAACAGATACACGCGTCCTAGCTTCCGCTGTTCATCACAGCATGTGCTCAACGCGAGCTCCGTGGGCCGTCACGCAGGCCTGCAGTTACTTGGGGACACTGGACAGCTCCGACTGCGCGGGCCAGCAGTCTCTGGGACAACTGGTCCCAGCAGGCAGTCAGCCTTTCCTTTCCTTACAATAGCACGTGAATGAGCTATTTTTATTGATGAACCTCCAAGAAGCGACATGGTCAGAAAAGCAAACTGTCAATCACTGATTTGCGCATAATGTTCAAAACCGTTTCACTGAGTTTCGTAACACAAATTTTATAGGCATATGTCTAGGGCAATATTTATAATAATAAGTAAGTACAATCAACTTGGTTTTATAGAGAATTGAACGTTCTTTCTAATGGTGTTTGCAACTTATCAATCAAGTGAAAATTTCCTGACTTAGAGACATTTTAAGTTAGGGGTTCCAATTTTTTGGGATCACCCTGTACATCGTTCCAGCCTTCCGCTGCGCCTGCTCCGCCCGATCCGCTGTCTGTGTGGCTCCGTTCCGCCGTTCGTGGCGTGCCCACCAGCCCGTGGCCCTGGCCCGGGGAGGGGCGCTAACGCGGAGATTGATGTCGGCACCCAGGTATAAATTACGCCAGGTTAATAACAGCGTGTGTGCGGCGGGCGGCGGCAGCGGCGGCGGCCGCCAGTGTGGGCCGGCCGCGCCGCTCGCTAAAAGTCGCCGCTCTAATGAAGACGTACACCGGCTGACGCCTTCATTACGGAATGTTAATAAGGAATTTGGCCGCCGCATGAGCGTCGGATACATCAGCCGATGGAGCAGCGCCGTCGAATTGTAATTAATCGCTGACCGGTCACGGTATACGCACAAACTGGCTGCTCTGGGGTGGCCCGTGGGCGGACGGTCTGTGGGGTAAGGGGAGGGGAAGGGGTATGGCAGAGAAAGGCTAAAAAGGTAATTTGTTAATTTGTTGGACCGCCAGAAGATCCCAGATGCTGAGTGAGAAGCTGAGCAGAGCTCTGGGTTCCTGCATTGCTTGCCCAAATGGCCTTTTGACTGAACATCGGAAATTTGGATTACCTATCACATTAAATGGGAATAGTTGACTTTCCCGAAATCAGTTTTTTTTTGCAATGGATTTATGATTTTTATGCTTTAAATAATCAGCAAATAAAATAAAGCCTTTTTAAAATGTTTTATATATTTTAATACAGGAAGAACTGCCTACATCCTACATACAATATTGTTTAACGCGGGAGCTTATTACGCGTTGACCAATCATGTTGTGAATGTGAAGTACAAGGCCATTGGCTGTAAGCAGCATTCTGATTGGCTGGCGCCAAGCTGAGGCTGAGGTGGCTGCATTCTGGTTTTTTTTCATTAGGACACCACTTTTCTGTTTAGGACACTCTTTTCGGAACGAGGAATGGAATATCTTTGCCTAGGGCGATTGCTGGCCGTAAAAGCTTCTGATTTGTGCTGGTCCCAGCTCAAGCTACAAAACTGTTATTCCAGTTCAAAACCCAATGTTAAAAGTGAACTATTTCCTTTAAACGGACGCGTGAGCGAATGTTTCTTTTCTTTTGGGAGTCTTCTCTTCTCACCAATTCCCAACTCTGTTCTTGCAATTCGTCACCGATGATTTTCGATGATTTTCGCCTTGACTGACACATGAGCAGTCAAGGCTGGAAGACTGACTCTTCCAGCCAGACTCAAGTCGCAGCAAAAAAGTAACAATAAATTAATTTAATAGCCCCCCCCCCCCAAAAAAAAACAGGATTTGCATGCTAGCTAAGACGTTGAAATAGATGCTAATAGCTGCGGGTCTGCCATGTTTTGTCGGTCTGCGGACGATGCCCTTATCGTCGACTGTGTGCCCCATTAGTCAATTTGTGTTTGTTTTCGAATAATATGCACATTGCACCAGTCTGTGTCTATGGGGGATGACAAAACCCGCAGGCGTGCTGCGAGGTTACAATGTGTTTCGGAGTTGCTTTAGTCGCCCACCGACCCAGTCGCCCGGAGTCGGTGTGTGCCTCAGGACAGCCTGTATCCAGGGCCCAGTTTCACCAAGTGGGGTAATTTCGGCATGGGGTAGATTTCCATTCTGCCCCATGGGGTAAAATCCAGTTTCACCAGCTCAAACTACCCCCATGGGATAGTTTCGGCGTCTCTTGTGAATGTTTGCTAAGCAAGCAGCATCAGCAAAACAACGGAACGTTTTGATTGGTCGAGAATTTCATTTCACGACGGCGTGAAATGAAGAACACATTTGATTTGGCTTCTTGTATTTGTCTACCAATCACCTTGGTAACGATGGCACAATGGCACCTCAGTTTCCAAGATTCACAACTTTATTGAGAAAGGAATGCAATGCACAACCGCGAATCTTGATGGATAGTTTACAGAACAATGGCATGTTTTATTATCGAATAGTTATGTTTTAAAATTAATTAGTGTTTTAGTAAATTTGATGTTTACATTAGATGTTTAAATTAGATGTTTTAGATTAGATTAGATGTCAAGTGTTTTATAACTAGAATGTTTTAGTAAATAAGTGCATGTTTTACTAGTATCGAATACACCTTGATTGGTATTTTTGACGACTTTTAACATACGAATCTTTTGCACCAGATGCTTTTATTTCTAATGTGCATTACAAAATACATACAGTACCTACAGATGCACGGTACATTTAACGCAACTTCTTTTGAGATATGCACAACAGCGACAAAAATAAAAACATAGATATGGAAAGTATCGAATCCACTTGGCCTGGTATTTTTAAGGACGCCATTTAATTGCGTCCCAGAAAAGCTATTTCTGGCACCTAAAAGCTGACTCGCCCCAAAATTGGTCCTCAGCACCTATTTGGTGGATACCAGCACCAATCATGGAAAATGGCCTTAATTAGCTGTTTCTGGCACCTATTCATCGGTACGCCTTATTCTTTTTTCTGAATCTGGCACCTAAATGCTGAGCGTAGCACCAATCTAGTAGAAAAATGAACTACTGGCTGGTAGAATCATGTTGTTCTGGTATAATGACCCCTGGAGTCTAGCCTAAAGGTTGCCAGTGCAGCTACACTTTAAGACAGCCCCGTAGTGATCTCAGCATTGTATATGACGTTTAAGTAAGCAAATAATATTAATTTGTTTGAAAAAAACAATGTCTTTTAAATATTTAAAAGCATTTATTTGTAATGCTTAAAGGGAAACATTTTTGTGAGTAATTGTCTCGATTTTGACCATTAAAACGGGTATTGTATTTTTTGACGTCATCAAATAGCTCCAAAAAAGAAATGTAATGTTTTCATTCCGTTCAAGGCCGCTGAAGAAACGCGGGATCTTGCGTGGGACATTGTCCGTTGTTTGCCGCGCAGAGTTGTGCCGTGGTTGTGCCTTTTTCATCCGTTTCTTACGTATGGCATATGTGTGCATGAAGCTTTGATTTTGTTTTTGGTTATTGTGTGCCGTGTGGCCGGTCAGTCAAACGCCCCTGTAGAAACCGGATGCTCCGTTTGATCGAGATGGAGTCAGACGATGATTGCAGAAAGCTAATAATATTGAAAAGAAGGCCGGTTGTGTGGCATGTCTGTTCAGAGTTGACATTTTGCTTTACTCCAGTTTATGACCTGAGAGCCTGGCTGGAAGTGACGGATCCAAACTTGTCACGTTAAAGGGACCCTCCCACCTTCAAAAAAGTTAATGAATTGGCATAAAAGTGATGTAGCGTGAATCACAAAGAGCGAAAATGAACATCTACCAAATTTTACCGGAAAATATTCAACCGTTTTCGAGATATAAGACTTTTATTTTTGTTTACTTTTTGGGAACTCCGCTGTTTCTATGACGTCACATAAAGGTTTTCTTTACGTCGGCATTTGGAAGCAATAATTTGGTATCAAATTGCGACAAATATTGCGCGAATGATGCGTTTATCTTATCAAGGTCAATATATGATGGCCAACAAAGGATTCGAGGACAATTCTTCTTATGGCATTTTTTCGTATCGCAATTCTTCGTCTGCAACTCTTCGTCAGGGCATTTATTCGTATCGCATTACTTTGTCTCGCATCAGGGTATATGAAAATCGGCTCGCATTTCTTCTTCAACGCAAATATATGCAAGAGTAAGCATTGATGGACAAATAAATGCACCGACGAAGATTAGTAGACGAAGAAATGCGGACGAAGAAATGTCATGCGAGGATTCGTTCGGGTACCATGACATTTATGTGATTTCAAAGTCAAGGTTCACAGCTGATCTGCTAAATCAAGCCAAGAATCCAAACTATCAAAAAACTATAAATATTTGTTTGTCTGTCACAGAGGTCTCAAGCAATATAAGGTTGACATATGTTGAATCAAAAATCTACTGCCACAACTCACATCTCCTGCCTTAGTTTATCATTGTTGTTTTAACTTGCTTTCAAGAGAAACAGAAGCCAGTATCTGATATCACTTCAGATGATTGTTTCAAGATCTGAGTTCAAATGGAATTAAAAGCAAGATCAAGATGAAACAGGGATTATTGCTGTTAAAGTAGTTTGGCCATGGTACAACAGGCACATAAATCATTAGCCAAATCAAATACTGGTTGGTTTGTCAAGATGTTTGTTGTCTGTCGTCTGTCGAGCTGCTATGAACACTGAACGCTCTCACTCTTACTTTAAAGAGAGTAGTTTAAGTTGAATGGTAGTGAGCTGTAATTAGACAAAGCAGCTATTCAGTGCTCACATCAAGCCAGGCTAGGAAATGGCATCAACTGTGGTGGGAGGAAGCAGGTTCGGCAGGCCTATGTTGTAAACTTCTGTTGTGTCTTGTGTTTGATCAACTGATGTTTTCTGCTCTGTTTTGTGCAGTGATAGTAGCAGGTAACTGCATGCTTGTCAAATTATGTGAATAAACGAATTCATAACATTGCATTTTTCTCTCCATGCAAGGAACAAGTAAGATGTTGTAGAAAATGTAATAGAGGGCTGCATTGCTGATTTCATGCACTTTATCAGAGCTTTATTTAGAATTGCTTTCCTGAAAGCTACACACAGGCCACAGCACTGAAATTCACAATGTCATAGCTTTTGGCAGAAAAAAAGAAAAGACTTGCCTAGGTAAAATTGGCTGAAAGTATGGCAGAGCAGGTCTTGAAGCGTATGCCCATCCGTGTGCTTGCCGAAGCCGAACTGACTGCAACACATTAACTCTGACCCACCATGGTGGCTGGCATATCCTGAACTTTCACCACTCTAAACAAGACAACTTTCAGCCCTCAGCATTGTATTAAAACACTGTACATGGCAGTTGACACTCAAAATTTGTTTCAGTGCCATCCACGGACAACATCAGTCGCCATTCACCAGGCCAGTAAAAACAGAAAAGATAATAGCTTCAAACCCATGTAGTCAGAGTTACTAGGTCTGCACCTCAAAACAAAATCCAGGTGACATTCACCACGCCAGTAAAAAAAAACAGGTAGGTACTTGGGTAACGTAACAGCTTCAAATCTGGTAACATGTTGGTCGGACTTAACACTACCATATGTACATGGAATAATATGATACCAAACAATAGTGCAACCATTCTGGACAACAAAAGTGTATGATAAAATTAATTTAGAATACTTTGGCAGCATGATTTACGAGCACAGGCAGGTGTTACCTACCAGCCTTCTCAATGCTCGTAAAACCAACATTGTAGTTTTGATTTTACCTTACATGATAACACACTTGGCTGCAATGGCACATTTAATTTAACACTGTGAAAAGACCAGTTATAACCACTTCACAAGCACAATTGCACCTCATGCCGACATCCTTTTCCAAGGACAGTCAGCAGCGTCTTTCGTCAAAACTGGAAGATCAATCCCCTTTCAACTGTTAACATCAAAAATATTTCTTCATGGTGTGATCTGCTATGGAAACCTTGCGGGAAAAGAATTAATGTCAATTGTCAGCTCTTCAAATTTCTTTGGACTTAAACTTGCAGTACCATATCCAGTTTGCTTTGATATTTTGTTTTTCATTCCATGTTGAAGTTGAACACCAAGCTCCAGATATAGCAGGCAGCTTGATCATCTTCGGCCTTGGTATAATATCAGTCCAAGTTCCAGTGGTGGGTATCTTCTAATATTCAAATTACAATGAAAAGCAATAGGCTTTCTCAGCGCCGACGACGGATTTCACGTTGATATAAAAGTGAGCTCAAGGTCAGCAAAACTCGGGTTCAAGGAATGGCGGGCGTTGAAATGACTGCTGACGTCATCAACAAACCGCTAATGGTTAAGAGATAGGGACTAAGCTGGTCCCACCCTGCAAGTAAAGGGAAGAAATTTCTTGAACACCATAAAGCTGCGGGGGTTGCGACCAGGATAAATGGTGGTTTCTGAGCCTGGCCGCAAACTTGGCTATCTCAACTCAAAACTAATGTTAAGGTGGGATGGTCCCTTTAAAATGGCTGAGGGTGCAATAATCTCTAGTCTCTACATAGCGGGCTGGTATAGGAGCGTCTTGCTATGCTGCACCATAGCTGGCTAGTGATTCTCTTTTGGCTAGAAATGGCATTAATCATTATCTCCACTGGCGAAAATGGCACTTGACATCACCGAATGCAACGTTCATGTTGTTAGGATACATAAAATCAGGAAGATTACGCGAATTAGGTAGGCAAACGTGGAATAAAATAGGTGCTGGATGTTTTGGTTTTGGTGCTGAATCAGCAAACAGCAAATACTAGACGATCAACTAGACGATCTGGCAACTTTAGGCTGTGTGGAAGCAATTAGGTGCCAGATTCAGATATTAGGGTCGAATAAGCATTTTGGGGCTGATCAGCAATTAGGTGCCAGAAACAGCTTTTTAGGGACCAGAAACAAATATTCCCCTATTTTTAACAACTGCTTATTACGAATTACTTGCACCATATGCTTTTTATTTCTAATGAGAATTACCTAGGTATGCACGACATTCTCTTGCTGATTTAGGTATGGCATTTTTATTTTTATTTCAGTTGTTAGCGTCTTGACATTTGCTGGATAGTTGCACATTGACCGTAAGGCATATAGATACCTCGAATGATAAATTGAATAGATCACACAAGTTGAAGTACTATGATCATTTCAACAAGACACATCGTCAGCATGTAACCACCGTGAAAAATGTTCATTTTTATTGTTTATATTTCAAGGCTTCCTCATCCGGTATTCAAGGTCACTGTTGAAGGAAAACCTTTAATAGTTAAAAAAGTAAAAATCCTGGCATTCAGCTATGGGCGACATCTATAATGCTTCTTTTGGGCGTTGCAATGCAGATCACAAGCATAGGTGGTGCAGGCTACATGCAGTAAAATATTTGGATGAAACTTGAAGTACCTATGCTATGAATAATGCATACTCAAACATGACAGGTGATTGGACTTCAATAAAATATGTTCTTATTACTATTTTACTGTCAATTCTTGCTCACAATTCGTATCATATTCACAGATTACCCCACGAATGTCAGCCGTAATTTTGGTCGGATATTTGGGGTAGAATTGCCGGCAAACAGCTGATTGATTGGCTTGTTCAGATGCTCACGGACCGTGAGCATCTGTTTGCATGGCAAATTTGGGGTAAAATAAGAACTGCCCCATGGGGTAGTTTGGAAGTGGCCAATCAGAACCTACCCCATTTGGTGAAACTGGTTTGGGGTAGTTTCGCCGAAACTACCCCAAACAGAGCTTGGTGAAACTGGGCCCAGGTCATGCTGTTTTCTGCGGACATTATATAACGGTGATTATGTTATTGTTTCCTATGTTATTGTTTCATGTGCTTGCTCAATAAACTGTTCGGTTGAAAAAAGCTAGATGCTGTAAAAAAGGCGTTAAAAAAGGCATCGTCTCGCCTAGTCTCGCCTGGATCTGAAGTTACTCTTCTGTTATCATTTTCCTCCCTTCAGGTCACGTGCAGAATCATATCGAAAATTAATTGCACAACATATTTTGAATAGGTTTCCTGAGCGGAGAAGACAAATTGCGACAAAAAGCTCACCATTCGAAAGCCTTATGCTTCGCGCTCGTGGCAACTGTCGACGCATATTGTTAGTGAAAATGTGACTTCGAGTCGTTTGGCTTGGCCAGCATGGAAGGTAAAAAAAAAAACATATGTATTCTTCACCCCGGATTCATTCCGGATTCAGCTTCGGAATACCTCCTACCTGTGATCCGTTTGAAATTTGCACATGATGGGTGCTTGGATGAATAAAAGAATAAGATTTGGCATCAGTAGGTATGTACAACCTTTTGACTTAGAAAGGTCAACAAAGGTTTGTGGCTGCATTTTGCATACAAACCCGTTGCTATAAGCCCGTTTTTATAGCAGATATTGAATGTTGTGGCCCTTCCGCGGTAGTTAATCTTATTTTTGTTATAATTACTGCGTAACCTTTCAATAAGTACCTTGATTTGTCGATCAAAAGGCGATATCACATAAATCCGTCCAGACATTTTTGACGGTTTTTCACACATCAACCTAAGTCACTTGAGGTACAATATTTGAGCATTTGAGTTTGGTGAGACTGGGGATGGTGACCAGAGAAAAATAATGCAAAGAATGCGGAAAGAAAAATAATGCAAAGAAATGCTCTGCAAAGATAAATGCGTTATAAATGCTTTGCATAAATGCATAAATGTATTACGTTTCGGTCATATGTATGTTTGCAATTTATATATAGCGCATTTAGGCTGGCTCACGAAAGAAGTCGTCTAGAAGTGCCGGTTTTTATGAAACAAATTAAGCAACACCATATTGTTGTTTGCCGCAAATTTTGAAGGCGACATGACCTCACCTAAAGCAGCTGCCGGTAAACGGGGGTGACTTTGACATGTTTTCAACTTTAGACGCCTGTATTCTTAAAGCTTGTTAACTTATTGGGATAACTCTATGTTCAAAACATGGATGAAGATTAGCTCTTTGGGTTTTGCTATTATCGTATTTATATCTTGCCTAAAAATATAAATTTTTAAGGAAAATGAGTCGTGGCAAAGTTAAACTGAAAAAGGGGTGACTTTGCCACTATGCCAAATAATGTTTTATAACTCTAACAAATACTTATCAAGCATTTTTGTTCCATTGTATGGGGAAGGGCAAACATTCTTAATTGTTTAATAGGAAAAATAAAGCAATTCGATATCTTTTGTTCTTAAACGATGAACAAAAAAGGAGAGATACCTTACTTTTTAAAATACATTATATTTGTTGAAAATAACTGAGATTTGATCGTAAATAGAAACTGAAAATGGTTCAGAATACATAAATAAGCTAAAATATTCCCATGGTCTCGTTTAATTGCGTCAAAAAGTCTGACTTTTGTTGGCTTCAGGAGCAGTAGAAACCTTATTACAAGGCATATCGTTATATTCTTCATGTAAAATCATGAAGAATATAATGCTAAAATATTATTGTATCGGTACCCTAGAACCTTGCCGTGTTTTTCCAGCGGCATTAAGAGGAACAGAAAGAGGACGTTCTTGCGGGAACTTACCGACACCTTTATTATCAGCGTTTTGATCTATAAAATGATACAGAT
Source organism: Amphibalanus amphitrite (assembly GCF_019059575.1). Lineage (NCBI taxonomy): Eukaryota > Metazoa > Arthropoda > Thecostraca > Balanomorpha > Balanidae > Amphibalanus > Amphibalanus amphitrite. The sequence goes on along the minus strand of NW_024882780.1, from coordinate 82,213 downwards.
TTCTTCAGCCAGTCTTATTGGCAAACTCAGGAGTTGTAGATGATCATGGCTGTGCTAAAAAGTTGGGCCCAGCTTCATCCATTTTTTATTTTGGTAGCCTTTGCCTTTTTATACTCCCACTGTGCATTCCTTTGTTAATGTTCAACATATAAGCTTCTACATTTAAAAAACCAGTTTGGAGATCAAAATGATGCTACATTTAAAAATTATTTTGAATTGCATCGGATAAGTATTTCATTTTTGCATTGACAACATGGTGGCAAAGTCACCCCATCATGTTGCCTGCAATTCACTTGGAAGAATCGCCACCAAAAATTTTAGCTAAATGAAGTGACAAATGTCAGTTTTGTTGGACATGCTAGCTTAACAGCCTTGTCATGATCAATCAAACCAAGTTTCAGCATCGCAGTTGGTATAGAACATGGTTAGATAATTAAAAGTTCGGACCTCTTCAAATTTGACCATTCCAATGACTCCAATAAAATGGAGCCCAGTTCGGTATTTGGTAGTAACTTATCCCTCAGTGTTGGTTATGTTGGAAGGTCCATCAATTATCTTTCATTTGTGCATACAAAATTATTACATTATTCGCAAAATATCACTGGAGATCACCCTAAACCATTTTTTGAGAAGCATGGCAAAGTCACCCAGCGTGGCAAAGTCACCCCCGTTTACGGTATATTGTTCAGCATACCGTGTTCAATCAGGGACGTGGGAACTAGTTTGAAGTTGTGGGGGCAAGGGTCATGGCTGTGGCGGAGACCTATTCCGGGGACAAAACCAAGGTACCCCAAATTCAATTTTCTCTTCGGATTTAGGCCACCTTATTTCGCGAAATGTCGAATAACGTAATAAAATAAACACGAAAAAAGCGTACAAAATATTAAAATTCTGCGGACTTTACCTCTGCGCCGTCGAAGGGGGCATTCAAATGCATTAGCCCCTTAAAATTGGAAGACTGCAGACTTTGAAATTAAATATTTCCAAAATTAAAACATTTCTCGTGTGAGTGCCCAAATCGGTAATTGCAAGCTAGGGACCCAAATTTGGCTATCTCAACTCAAAACTACCTAATGTTAGGTGGAATATGGTCACTTTGATGGAAATGAGAGGAATGCCACCATATCAGAGCTACCAAATATGATTTTTTTTTTACGCTAAGTAAATTTCGTCGGCTCACCTATTCCATTCCATTGGCCTTCATTCCAATTTATCCAACCGGGCAACTTGGGTCCCCAGAACCAAGCTACCCCATTTTTATTTTTGCATTTGGGCATTTTATTTTAAAAATACCAAAAATTGCGTTTTGAAGCTTAAACAAAAACAAAATAATTAGCGAAAACATGCAGTAGGAAGATGTGGGGGCGGCGTCGCCCCCACGCCTTCAAGTTGTGGAGGCGTCGCCCCCACAGCCTTCAAGTTGTGGGGCAGCTTGCCCCCATTGCCCCCACGGTTCCCGCGTCCATGTGTTCAATGCTCCAATGCATCACCAATCGCCATGTCGACCTCCTCTACAAACATCGGGTAGAGGATAGGTATGTTGCCCCCCCCCCCAAAAAAAAAAAGCTTACTGGTTTTAATAGGCGAATTTGATTTTTTATTCAAAAATTGATGGTTAAAAGAGTTTCCTCTCTAAAAATCGCAGCGGAATCGCCTTACCGTACTATGCGGTACCTGGGTGAAGCCGAGTGTCCGTCCCGGCCCGACGGGTGCGGGACTGTGGGACCTGGGTGCCTCTACAGAGAGGGCGCCACCGGGCGGGGCCCGCCGCTGCGGACATGGCTCACCCCGTGTCCGCCAAGCTGCCGTCATACCGATATCAAATTACCGCCGCGATAAAATCCGACAAGCCACGCAAGCCGCCGCTATAAAGTGTCATTTATTCTTGGATAGATGGCCGTCGAGTCGGTGCCCCAATAAATCACACATTCGTGGGTAGCTGCATCGACCTACGTGATTAGCATCTATTCAGCTAGATTTACTGCCGGCCGCATTGCAGTTTCACGTAAGTTAATATGCTTTTTAATAAGTATGGTAAGTGAATCCTCCAGGTGATTATATGACAGGCACAGATGGCAATGGGCCGGAATTTACACTTTGGGGGCGCTCTCTGACATTATGTGATGGTTGGCGAGGGTATTATGTTACGGCCTGCGGGCAAACTGTGCGTGTCCGGAGACCCCTTGGTGACCCCGGAAAGGGTGATGGCGACGGATGAGGCGACGGAAGGTGACGGTGACGATGACGGTGGTGACGACTGCCGTGACCAACCCCGTGCCGTGTTATTAGCCGAGAACCCAGTGGCGTCCCCACCGATTGGCCGTGGCGCATTAGTCGGCCATAACTGACACCTAGCCGGGCTCGTCAGCGGCCACCGCGCGGCACCGCAGGTCTGCAAAGGTGGTCACCAATGCACAGCTTCCTGTGTAGGGAGAGATGTGAGAACAAAGGCGGGCCAAAGAGCTGTCCGGTCTGTGACAAGCATTGAGAGAGGGCCTTTCTTCTCCAAAAGAACAAGTTCTCTCTATATATTGCGTCTTCTAGTCATCAACAAATATAGTAGGTATATTACCGACGTTAGATAAATTAATTCTAATGGCCCTTTTGCAACATGGACAAACGCCACGCCGACAGCCGGGGCAATCGGCAGCGGTCCCGGCAGCAGTTTACCCAGTTAAATAGTCCAGGTCGTAATGGAACTTTCCGGTTTGTTGGCCCAAGTAATTAGAATTACGCCAATTAACCACTAGCGCTCGATTTCCCAGGAATCCTAATTTATTTGGATTGAATTTCCAGCGGGTAACACGGGGTCACGACAAATGTGTGTGTCATCGCCGGAAAGCACGAGGCTGGCGCTGGCCGGCGACCGCCGATTGTCATATCAGCCACGAACCGCCAGCCTCGTTTGCACCAACAACAGAGCGCTGAACGGCCGGTGAACGGCTCGGTGTGAGGGCCCCTATCGGAAACGTGATTTAATTACCGGTGCTGGGATCACGCTGACTAGGCCTTCTGTCTTTTCTGGGAGCCGGAACAGCCTAAACAAGTTAGGTAAGTATACAAGTTAACGGTACGTTACTAAGTTAGTTTGAGAGGAATACAGGTTTGGTGAAGCTAGCTTGAGGCTTGAGCATAATAAGTAGGTACATAACAAATGGAAGAATCCTTTATAATTAAGAGCCAAAAGTCGATTGAACATGTTCTCCTGTATTTATCCAATTGCCACTATAAATTTCCTTCCGTATCACCGAATCGCCCGTAGTGAAAACACCCTAATGGGCTCTGTAGGCGGTTCCGCCCTCCACGCGCTCAGCTGTGCCGATCGCTCACGCACGCCGGCGCGGCTCACGGAGCCCCTTTCTAATTTAACGCGATCCTTCAGCGCGCCAAAACGGAAAACATCCGTGACTTCAATAACGGAGCGCCGATGGCGCCGGTTCCCCGGGGGCGGCGTTTTTCCCGCGCTCACTGACGGCCGGCCGGCGCGGCGCCTGACACTCCGACCGCCGCCGGCACGCGCAGAGCTGGCCATGTCAGCGCGTGTGTGACGTGACGTGTTTGTCGTCGAGCCCACCGTCGCCACGAGCCGCCGATGTCGCCACTCAGTGGCCTGCACCGTTCCGTGTTTGCGCTGCGCCGCTGGGACCAATTAACTGAGCCGCCGCCGCCGCCACTGGCGGAGCCACCGAGCCCGTCGACCGCGCCGCCGTCGACGGAGAGCCGTCGGCAGCGACGCTCGAGAAATACGAGCGTTAATCTGGATTTTTTCGGTCTACGAGCACGCGCGTGGCATCGTTTGTCTTGCTAAGCGTCGTTTGGCGCGGAGCTGGCGCGCTGTTTACAGACCGGGCTGATGGAAGCCGATAAGATGGCTGCTGTGGAGGGGACGGGGAGGACGGCGGTGACGGCGGGTCGCGCTGCCACCAGCCCGTGACCGCGCCGCCACCGCTGATGGACGGAGGACGCCGCTCGGTGACTCCGTCGGCGGCCGGCGGCGGCTGACAGAGTGTTCCATAACGACGGAAGACGCAGTGATTTGTGCGCTGATGCCTGCTTTGTGCTTACGTTTATGTAGATAACGGGTTTCAAATACATCTGCTTGAAACATAATTGAATACCTATAAACTTAATCAGCTTTTTGGAACTCCGTTACAAAACAATAATCCCCGATTTTGCCTAAAGCTGTACTCTAACAGTTGATGCTGTGTCTATTCCGATAGAACAAGGCAAGCTCTTGCATAAAGCTAGAACGTTTCTCGTCTCACCTCCCTGTCTCTCCCATCTAACTATCCCAATGCCTCGGCCACCCCGCCGCAGCGGCCGGTCCTCACCATTTCCATCCCTCTCCGCCGGCCATTTCCGTCGGCACGACTGCCGCTCTCGGTCGTCGGTCTCCACCCCGCCCTCGGTCGTCGGTCGTCCGTTTACGGCCCTCGGTCCAGGCAGCCGCCAATCACACAGACGCCATTTACTCGGGAAATTGAGCCGAGCTCGTCCAGTCGAGATGGCTGTCGAGCCGGGCTCGCTGAGGTTTTTGTGGCCCCGTGCGCTGGCCGCCGGGCAGTGGACGAGCTCTCAGGTGGGACAGAGTGGTGGGTAAGCACCGGGTAGACAGAGGAGGCGGGATGAGGGAGGGACGCCACCCACAGCGGCGATGTGGTCAGGTGATGGGCTGAGTCTGGGCCGAAACAGGAGGCTGAATCGATGGATCGGAGCGTCACCCTACTCGGAGATTTCGCTGCTTTTATGTCGTTACAATATTTTTGGCTTTCTGCATCATAATTAAGAATATTTTCCTAATCATCTTAATACAGCTTGCTAGATCAGATCTTGTCGTATTACCCTTCCACAACATCAAGCCTCTTCAATCATTGCGAGTATTACGCGACTCTCTGTTAATTTCTATATCCGAATATCTAAGCAATTGCTCTCAAGTCATGGCATTGGCATATGTCACCAAACAGCACCGTATAACGTGGCTCAGCGTTCTTTTATTACTGTCTGTTATGCCGGATGGCGTGACTCTATGGTTTGCATCGACTTTGTCTCATTTTGCCTCATGCGAGCAGCATGGCGGACAGAATTGTGTCGCGCTGTTCTGAGGCCGGCGGTGATACTGGTCCCAAACGACCCGCTAAACTAGTGAACGACGCCACAAAAGCCCGTCGCCGGACCGTGAACGACCAGCACTACTCAGCCGACAGCGGCGCGGCGACTCAAAATCAATTTCCACCTAATCGCGCTATAAAGTCTCTCTTTTATGGTGGACGGGCGACACGAAATTGAATCCAGTGCTGAACCTCGTCAATGTGTCTCTTATGTCAGGCTTGTGCCATACTTGGGGTCTCTTGACTACCGGATAGACCCAATCTGAAAGTAATTGACACAAGCTATCCGGTTGAGGACCAACCACAAATTTCCAAAAAGGTCCAATAAGGTGGTGGAGCAATTACGTTTATGATGGTGACTATTGTTTCGAATTCCAATTGACTTAAGTGGAAATTTTATTGAGCTTTGTACCTATTCTAGGGGTTGACACTGACAGTAAAGTGTGTTCTTCAGTTACGTGGTTATGTCTATGCGTATTGCGCATTTTCGCCACCATGTCCATGCCAGAGCAGGTGTTTACTGTTAGGTATCCTTTTTCTGATAGGTTATATCGAATCATTACACTTCAAAATGATTGGCCACTGGCGGGTTGTTGCTGTGCTCAATTAGCAAATAGGTAAATTCAATCTTCAGTGTTGATAAAACTATATTTAAAAGCGTGTTTTATCGCCACAGGAGACAAGATAACAAGAACATCATTGAACAACAATTTGACTCGTCTCAATTTACGTGAGGTTAATTAACGACTTCACAGTTCACGAGCACCTATAAGCAAGTACAGCTAGGTTTATCAGCATTGGCTCAATTCATTAGTTCTGATCATTCCGATGCATCGCATTCAATGTTGCAATCATCAATTAAAACCAGTACACCTCCAGCCTTCCCGAGTGGGCTGCGCTGAACTGTCAAGCGGTGATGGGTGCGTCACTGTGCCTCGCCAGGTGATGTCTGCCGTACCTAACTACCTCCCTCAGCCCACCACCGCTACCGCCGCCGCCGCCACCGCCGCTGCTGCCGCCCTCAGCCCACCGCCGCCACCACCACTCGACCAGGAAGCTCCAGCGGCGAGCCGAATTACCTCCGTGATCCATTAGTCGTGAACAATACCTCACCTGACAACTAAATTAGATAGCAAAGTGTGGGGAAACTTCACCAATCAGGACTGACAGTCGCCGGTACTAAATAATCACCGACAAGTAGTCCGACCGCGGCGCCGGCGCCATGACGGGCGCTCTCTGACGTACGGTGAGACACGCGAGCATCCGGCCATGGATCCCGATCAACTGGTTAGCGGCAGGCCACAGATCCCAAGCAGCTGGTTAGCGGCAGGTCATGGATACTTCCCGATCAGCTGGTTAACAGCAGTTCATGGATACCGATCAGCTTGTTAGCTGAAGGTCATGGATCTCGCTCGGTGGTAGGTGGCAGGTCAAGGATCCCGATCAGTTGGCTGGTAGCAGGTCATGTATCCGACGTACATATCTGGTTAAAGGACAGGTTACGGATCCCGCTCATCTGGTTGCATGGATCCTCACTCGGCTGATATCCGGCAGGTCACGGATCCCGATTATTTATTCTGGTTAGCAGCAGAGCACGAGTCCCGCTCATGCCATGGTTATGGTTAGCGACATGCCACGGATCAGGCCAGAGGCAGATGATGGAATATGCCGGGATTGATTTTGGTTGACCCACCAATATCGGCAGCCCAAGACATATTGCAACCGTTTGATTCAGTGAGACTCTCTCGGTTCCGTTTCCACACCATATCTAGGGAACCAAGCGTCTTCTGCATGGAGCTGGCGGCCTACAGGCAGTTCGGAGAGGCCGTGAGCTCGTCCTCGCTGTGTAGGGTGGTGGCGGCCTCGCGGAGGCTCTCCCGTTCCGGAGAGGCGGCCGGCCCGCCCCGAGCGCCCCGGACCGCGCGCCATCCATTGTGTTTCGCTGCTAACCTCAACACGGCTGCCGGCGCGACGACAGAGGCCGGTCAAATTGTTTAAATGACGTGTTACTTCTCGGATCGTTGTGTCGTCTGTATGCAGGCATTATTCATTTGTGTTTACGGCGCTGGCGCGGCCGGCGGCCGGTCGGAGAGGGGCCGACAGAGGCGCGGCCGGACACCCCGCGGCGAGAGCAGGCCGCGGCCAAACACCGGCCGGCCGATGGACGACCACGGCCACTTTTCATTTTCTAAGTGTTAAAACCGCATCTGGGCCGGGCATTAATCAATGTTGGTGTTGCACGATGGTCTGTTGATGCGGCCGTCAGCCGGGCTCACACCCACGCCAACGGAAGGCGGCCCGGTCAGGACGGAGGGCACGGCCGGGGAACGGGAACAGAGCGAGAGCGAGAGAGAGAGAGAGAGAGAGAGAGAGAGAGAGAGAGAGAGAGAGAGAGAGAGAGAGAGAGAGAGGGAGAGAGGGAGAGAGGGAGAGAGCGAGAGGGCGCGAGAGAGAGAGAGAGGGAGAGAGAGAAAAAAAAGAAAGAAGAGCGAGAGATAGAGAGAGCGGGAGAGAGGGAGAGAGAGAGACAGAGGGAGAGAGAGAGAGAGAGAGAGAGAGAGAGAGAGAGGAGTGCGTGGAGGAAGATGGATAATTTGATTCATCTTGAAAAGATGAAATAATTTTGATAACAGGGACAGTAACAGTCACTTTCCACTTTCCATTAGATATCAGTGGATGTGTTGAGCTGCGGATCCATTTAGTTGTTGCAGCAAGTGACGAATTTTCAGCGGCCCCTGTAAGTAACTTGCATCTTACTTTAGTGCATCCCACATACGGTATCCATCGGGAGAGCAATTTGGGTTGGGTCTTTTTATCACCGCTGTGAGAAACATTTTTTTGAGCGTTTTTCTCCCTAGCATTGTTTTTGGGATGTTCAATCAGCCGTTATATCAAATCCTTGCATTCAATAAAAAAAAACAATCACTCGCGCGTCCTTCCTCGGCGTGTTCGCAGCCCGGCGACCGTTTTCAATTTGCAGCTTGTCTGGCAGCGGGCGCGATGAAGCGCGACAAGTGCGGCGCTGCTCGTTCGTGTAATGGCCTCCCCGGATTCCGGACGTGCCGGCCGGAATTATCACTCGCCGGGAACGACGAGCGTCGGTCGCCGAGCGGTCTGCTCAATATGGCGCGCTGCCGTCGGCGACGGACGGAGGCGTGGGGGAGTTCCGAGTTACGGAGGAGAGGTCGATCCAACATGGCGGCCGGAGATGAGGATGGAGGAACAGAGCAAATGAGATGACCGGGTAGAGATTTGTGTATAGCGGTTACTGATTAAAGCATTGACTTATATAGTCACCTTCTCTGACCTCTGTAGGTATGTACATACACGCACCTAGCTCTAGTCTGTAGGTATAATAGACCTCGGCTCGGTACCTACACACATAAAAATATTAACACCGTTAGCGGTGTAATTGCACAGTACATATCTGAGCACTTGAGGAAAGTTAATTTAGTCCCTTCCCCGCTTAAATTACTCGCGCTTCTAAATGAACACCAGGAAGAAGGTAATAGAACACTGTTAGGAGGGTTGGGTGTTTTGCTACATGTAGTAAAACACCCAACCCTCCTAACAGTGTTTTATTACCTTCTTCCTGGTGTTCATTTAGAAGCGCGAGTAATTTAAGCGGGGAAGGGACTAAATTAACTTTCCTCAAGTGCTCAGATATGTACTGTGCAATTACACCGCTAACGGTGTCAATATTTTTATGTGTGTATAGGTAGGTAAGTACAAAGGTGGCAAGGCCTATATTATAAAGGAATGACGATTTGTTTGAAAGCTGAAGGTCTTTTTCTTTCCGTCAGGGATGCGGAGCCGTGGAAATTTCAGACGGCTCCGGCTCCGGCTCCGGCTGCGGATAAAAAAAAGTCGGCTCCGGATCCGGCTCCGGGTGAAATGTCATGGCGGCTCCGGCTCCGGCTCCGGATCCGAGTAAAATGGTCCGGCTCCGGCGGCTTCGGCTCCGGCAGCCGGCTCCGGCTGGCTCAGTACATCCCCTATCGCAATTAAATACGGGTTGACGAAAAAGACGATGGGATTGGTACACGTTGTCTCTGTATTTGCATAACATGGCTATTTTTGCTTTTAGGGCCTTGGGTATTTTCATATTTTGAATACCACATGTTTTACTGCCTTGTACTGTTAAACCATACCTACTAGGTCAATAAAATTTTTCCTCTTCAAAAAAGCAGCCGGAGTCGCCCCCTTTTTTTGACGGCTCCGGCTCCGGCTCCGGCTCCGGGCTGTACCTATTGTTGCATGGCTCCGGCTCCAGCTCCGGCTCCGGTCAAAATATGCTGGCTCCGGCGGCTCCGGCTCCAGCTCCAGCTCCGGCTGCGCCCCCTTGTTTTCCGTCCTTTTCATCGACTTTTACATCGGACCCTCCCACCTTCAAAAAAGTTAATGAATTGGCATGAAAGTGATGTCACTCGGTTCAGAAAGAGCAAAAACGAATATCTACCAAATTTCATCGAAAAATATTCACCGTTTTTCAAGATAGGTATTAGACTTTTATTTTTGAATATGTTTCAACGCTAACTTGAGAGACATTGTAACAAATAGTAAGAAAATTAACCTCACTCTCATTCTATCTAAAAGTAAATTCCGGATTCGAAATAAAACAAACTTTTTGAGAAGCTTTCGGCATTGCGCCATCATCAGCTCTCTATGGCGCAATGCCGAAAGCTTCTCAAAAAGTTTGTTTTATTTCGAATCCGGAATTTACTTTTAGATAGAATGAGAGTGAGGTTAATTTTCTTACGACTTTTATTTTTGTTTACTTTTTGGGATCTCCGCTGTTCCTAGCGACTTTATTTGAAAGTGCGGCATTTGTTGCGCGGAAAGCAGCGTATGCCATCGCGTGCTACCAAACGTTTTAGTCAAAGATTTAAAATCGTTAGATCTCTCCGCTGACGTCACAAATTCTAAGGGGGCATTCCAATGCATTAGCCCCTTAGAATCCGAAAACTGCAAGTTTGAAATTCCATTTCTCCGAATTAAAGCATTTTTCGATGTTGTGAGTGCCCTAACCGGTATTTGCAGGCCATGGCCACCAATTTGGCTATCTCAACTCAAAACTAATGTCAAGGTGGGATGGTTACTTTAATAGAGTAGGTAGGATATATAACTACAAGATAGATGTATGTAGGTAGGGGAGAGCGGGGCAATGGCGGACGGTGGGTAATGCCGGCCACCCATCTCTTGTGAGTACTTTGTCTATAACTAATCAGCTGATGTTGTTTACATTTCAGTTGAGCGCCATTCTATCACTTAGTGCAAGTTTGTCACGGTAGCTCCATTATTTTCATTTTTATAGCGTTAAATGTGTTTTTCGTATCTGATTTTTAATTTTTGTTGCATCTATTTGCTGACTGTGAAATGTGTTAACGCATTTTCAGAAGTGCTGCTTTGCAATGACCTTCAATTAAGCATTTCTTAGGCGACTGCTGGATGTGAGGCGTTTGCGACGCAATGCCTTTGACTGCTGCCTGCTTTCTTAAAATAAAGCTGACCTCGGGGTAATACCGGACACGTGTCCGGAATGACTCCACGCGGTTTTGTTTGCGACTTCTGTCGTTAAAGCTCAACGTTTCGGGTTGCTGTGTTTACGGCTGTGTTAGTTTGCTTGCTGTTTACGGTTGTGTTAGTTTGCTGCTCTGTTGGCGCCGCGCTGTTGTGTTGCAGCGAGTGCAGTGTTGTGTTATAGAACAGTGCACTGTTAACTGCTGAATACAGTTTTGTCGTTTCTTAATTCTCACTTAAATTTCCATCGAAAGAACGGTTTAAGGATAAATACCAGTGACAATATTTCGACTTTTTGTGCTATGGCACCTAGTGGCCGGCATTACCCCTCGCTTTTTTGCACCTCCATTTTTCACCACATTTTCGCGTAGGCTCTGAATCTGTCATCAATGATCTGAGATACTTAAGCTGGGTGTTATCTGAAAGCCTATTCCTTTGGCTATAACCACAGTCAAAATCACCATAAAATAGCTTCAAATAGCTAAGCTATTGAGCAAAATGCTTATGGTGTCGCCATTGCCCCACTCTCCCCTACCTAAATAGTAAATTGTAAACGTTCCTGTTTATTGAAGTGAATTTCAAAGTTTACTAACCGCGGTCTTGCCCAGTAGCGGCGGAACACCTTCAATTAAGGGGGGGGGGCACTGCCGACTTTTGGTCACATTTTTTCCATGCAACGCCCATATAGGGCTAATGTTAAAATGCCAAAATCAAAGGGGGCACGGTGCCCCGGTGCCCTCCCCGTTCCGCCGCCTATTGCCGATGTCACCGTAAAACTATGATGACTGATGAGGCTGCACTGGACTCGATTAGGTATATTGCGAAAAGACCTTCCTGTAGGATTGCAAGCAAACATAAAGAATGCCGTCCTCCAAGCAACCAGCCTTCCGAGACCAGCAGCATTAGTTCGGGGTCAGTAGGTGTAACAATTTTCATTTAAAGGGACACTCCCACCTTAACATTAGTTTTGAGTTGAGATAGCCAAATTGGTGGCCATGGCCTGCAAATACCGGTTTGGGCACTCACAACATCGACAAATGCTTTAATTCGGAGAGATGGAATTTCAAACTTGCAGTTTTCGGATTCTAAGGGGCTAGTGCATTGGTATGCCCCCTTAGATTTTGTGACGTCAGCGGAGATCTAACGATTTTTAAATCTTTTACTAAAACGTTTGGTAGCACGCGGTGGTATATGCTGCTTTGCGCGCAACAAATGCCGCACTTTCAAATAAAGTCGCTAGGAACAGCGGAGATCCCAAAAAGTAAACAAAAGTAAAAGTCTAATATCTTGAAAACCGGTGAATATTTTTCGATGAAATTTGGTAGATATTCGTTTTTGCTCTTTCTGAACCGAGCGACATCACTTTCGTGCCAATTCATTAACTTTTTTGAAGGTGGGAGGGTCCCTTTAATATATTTATTTGTTCTTTTTTATTCCGCGCCCCCCCCCCCCCCTCCCGTTTTTCGCCAATAACTTCTAAAGGCGTTACGCCAGCGACGTCAAACTTTTAGTACCTTATCATACATCAATTTGACACGTTCCTGGAAAATTTGAGCGAAATCCGTCAGAAATTTTTGAGAAAATGACGTTTTAGTGACGTTATGTTCGCCATTTTTGCCTCAAAAACGGCAAAATTTCAAACGCCGCTAACATCTTCATTTTTAAAGGTATCAAGACGTAAGAAAAAGGTTAGGTATACGTGATTTTACTTTGCCTATCAAATGGCTACCTCGGTTTTTGAAAATGTTGGATTTTGGCCCATTTTTCTTCAAAAAATGACGTTTTTGGGAAAATAATCATTACATCCAAAATTTTGAGTGTATCGAAAAAAACCGGAATATATGTCAGAGAAGTGGTCTATGTGCACCTACATGCCAATTTTTAGAAAATCGTTTAAAAATGTGGGAGTTATTCAAAATTTTATGACGTCACCACAAACAAAATTGTTGAAAAATTTTTTTTTTGAAGTTCTAGACCTCGTACGGAAACAAAAATAGCACCATTGGATTTGCCGTGAAACACTGCATCAGATAGACACCTTGCTAGGCCTTAACAACCAACTTCAAAATTTGACCTCACTTGACCTGACCTTGACCTGACCTTGACCTGAAATTCATCCAGATGTGGTCCATATCACTTATTGAGTGTGCCTATTGAATTCTATGAATAAAATGACCCATAAAACATGTGTCGCACATGCCCTTTTCTATACCTATTTTGTTTTTGGTGACCTGAGCTGACCTGACCTGACCTTGACCTTGACCTTTGAACGATATTTTATGCAAAGAATAGGTATTGTTTTGGTAGCCTAAGAACACGTTTTGGGCAATCAGTCTCCGTCCATTCTTCGGCAATTACGGTGCAAGGCCGATACTGAAGAAACTTGCATTTTGTACCCTTGACCTGACCTTGACCTGACCTCTGACCTACTTAAGCAAAAAAAAAAAATTGGGCTCCTAAGATCCGCCTTATTGAGAGCTTTCGATTGCCGTTTTTCCCGTCTTTCTACGACCATCGGTTCGGAAGTTAGACGGGGGAGGGGCAGAGTCTGCCCCCCCCCCCCCCCAGCCGGGTGCGTATGGCTAATGGCTGAATAGCCCAGCGGGGCGTTATTAATTATTACCTATTGGTTAGCTCTACAACCATAGTTGCCTTCCTATTGCTATCTTAATTTAGTACGAATGGTACTTCGTTCATAGTTGGCCGTTTTCCTGGTTTTCTCCTCTTTCTTTCTTCTTTTTCTGCGTGTCTTTTTACCATCCGGGCATCGTTGCATACAAACTTGCATCAGGCAATGGTGGATTTTCTTTTTTGTGGGCTAGGCCATTTGAGCATACTACGATCATTTCAGAGCCACGGGATAAAAAGGATCAGGGGGAGGGGAAGGGGGCATTAGCCTGGACGACCACTAGCTGCCGCGGCGTAGCCCGTCCGAGAAATCCTCTTTCGCAAGTAGTAGTTGGCAGTTGCTGTCGGCTGGCCTGAACAAACAACAAACCGTTCTTATGGTCTCCAACTGACTGCAAGTCGCCCGACTCGCCAAGTCGTTTCGTTTCTATAGGCCGTTCCATACAGTGCAAAATTAATGTTAAGCAAAATTCAAACGGCGTTCGATAGCCCTATCGAGCCCTACCGATAGCCCTATACCGATAGCCCTACCGGGGCTATCGAACCTTGCAGGGGCGTAGGCAGGGGGGGGCCACTGGGCCATGCCCCCCCCCTTGGGCGCCGAAGGCGCCCTTTGCGATTGGAGGGCGCCGAAGGCGCCCTCCAATCGCAAATGTTGGCGCCCTCCAATCGCAAATGCAATTGTGATATAATCGAATCGAAAAACAATCGCGACTGGAGGGCGCCCTCCAATCGCGAATGTGTTTACAGGGAAAATACGGATGGAGGGCGCCCTCGGAGGACGCCCATTCCAAATACGCCCTCCAAATACGGTTGGAGGGCTCCCTCGGGCGCCCTCCAACCACATTTGTAGGCTGTAGCTCTCTAAGCGTAACGGTGGTCGCCTATGTAAGCCGCTGTCCTGTAAATAAGCGCCCTCTCACCCGAAGGCGCCCTCCTGTAGGTCGCCACCCTGCTACACATTGCCGCCCTTCTGCTGATCGGCGTCCTCATAATTATTGGCGCTCTCCTACCTATTGAGCCCTCATGTGAAATTTTGAAGGCCGCCTTTCTCCCTTTTGGCACCCTCTTGTTCAGTGCCGCCCTCCTACCTATTGGTTCCCTAGTCCTTCCTGTTGAATGTTAATCGGGGCCCTTCTCCTATTGGCGCCCTCGTGTAGATCGCCGCCCTCCTAACCACTGGCACCCTCCTGTAACTGTTGATCACCGCCCTCCTATCCACTGGCACCTTCCTGTTGACCAGCGCCCTCCGCACAGACGCCCTCCTGTTCGTGTCATCCTCTTGAGCAAAGGCGCCCTCCTCACCATTGCCACCCCCATTTTAATCGTCACCCTTCCGCTCATTGGCGACTTCCAGTTGATGACCGCCCTCCCACCTATTGGCGACCTCTTGTTGATCGCCACCCTCCTATTGGTGCTCTCCTGTTCCTCGCCACCCTCTTACCTGGTGGCGCCCTCCTGTTGATTGTTGATCGGCGCCCTCCTACCTATTGGTGCCCTCCTGTTGATCGCTGCCCTTCTATCCATTGGCGCCCTCCTGCTGCTCGCCAACTTCCTACCTATCGGTGCCCTACTGTCGAAACTCGGGATGTTGATCGGGGCTCTTCTACCTATTAGTGCCCTCCTGTGGATCGCAGCCCTTCTACCTATTGGCAACATCCGTTGATCGCTGCCCTCCTATCATTTATTTACTCCTTTGGCATGTTTTTCAACTTAGTCGTTCTATTGCACATAGTTGATGTCTTGCCTGTGAAAACTGCCACAAATGAACGTGCATTCAGCACAATGAATGAAGTATCTATACAGTATACCTACCAAAACTATCTACGCTCTACGATGCATAAAACACGTCTTTGGTCTTAACGGATTGATCCTACTTTACGTGCATCATGGCATCTATATGGATTACGAGTAGGGGAGAGCGGGGCCAGTTGAACCACTTTTTATATATTGACATGCACAGCGAGATCTAGTTGGCATATCGAAAAATGCACAATGCCATGAAAAAAATATGCTCTTTTGGCTTTATTTTAAGATATGTAAAATTATGTTTCAAACATATTTTGCTGCCAAACGCATGCTTATAAAACAGCTCTACGCCCGTTTCAAATGACCCCGATGCGAGGGTCAATTGAACCAGCCCATGGGGTCAATTGCACCTATCCTTAACAATGGGATGTTTTCCTCTTTAAGGCCACTTTCTTAAGGAGATATTTTGTCCGGTTTACTTTTCCAAATGCTACATTCAATAGGTCGTTGGAAAGCTAAAAGTGCAAAGTTCCTCATAATAGGTGACATAAAGTACATAGACTATGGTAAAATGGGCGGATGAGGAAAATGAGAAATGTCTCAACTCTCAGGCTATAGTGTGCTTTCAAGCAAAAGGCTGGAGAAAAAGGGGTCAAAAATTGAGCTCTATTAAACTACTATTTCAGTTTAAAAGCTCATTACAAAGGTAGACTATTTCCTTTAATGTTTACAGCCCCTGAACAATAACCATTGCAAAGGTCACCGGGGTCCATTGAAACGGCCTGTGACCCTGTTTCAACTGACCCTCAGAGAAGCGTTTCAATTGACCCCATCCGCTCCCGCCATCTCGCACGCGCCGTAAAGCACATGTCAAACGAGCTGGAGGGACGGCATCATGCTGAATGAAGGGCCAAATAAGGTGTTATTCCGGAGCCAGGAGTTCTTCTTTCAGCAAACAAAGGTATATGAGATATCACAAAATATTCATCAAAACGATTTCTTCCAAACGTCCCTCAAAAACACAAAAACAAGTGTCAAATCAAAATTACCGTCCGTTTGCCGCCCAAACGCCGTTGACAAAGGAAGTGGTCGAGCGCGGATGCGCAGTGGTGTCGGCAACGCCATATGTTGCATACTGTTGAAAATAAAGCCATGTTTCATCTGACCCCGTGTTTCAACTGGCCCCGCTCTCCCCTATTGTCAACAGGTTCGGGCGCAACAGCAGGCATCTGAAGTTTCGGTGATTGAAACTGGTTATGTGGGTACACTGTATGCATCTGTGAGAAGGCTATGAAGGCTGGTCTGAGGTAATTTGGATGATGTTTACGCATCTCGCGCTCCGGTATCAATCCGATACGGTGATCTGGTGCGTAGATATGCCACCGCCAATAAACTTTTATACATCGACACCCATGAGCCAAGCTTTCTGTACAGTTTGTGTGGCAGCGGCCCGACCAAACCTTAGGTACCTATTTTTTACACCTTCAAATTTGGTAAAAGAGCGAGAGGAGCTTTGAACAGTGATCGTATAAAAGGCGTGCCTAAAAAGCGGAGGAAAAGGTTGTTTTCAAAAATTTCGCGCGCCTTCGGCGCAGCATTTCAAGAACACTTGACCTTTTGTGACCTGGAGTATAAAGAATACACACGATGCAAAATCAATGCAGCACGACCTATACGAGGTTACGCAAAAAAAAAAAAACTGGTGGCATGGTAAAAAAACGCCTCCCAACCCCCACTGAGCGATTTTTTATCTCGCGACCGTATGGCGCCCTCCTTGGGTGAGGTGGCGCCCTCCAAACCCTTGCCCCCCCCCCTTCGCGATTTTCTAAATACGCCGCTGGAACCTTGTGACCCAATTGCATTGCTCTCGGCCCAACCGATAACGTCACGGGTCAGGTCAAAGGTCGCATTTTCACCCAATGGATTCCAAGAAATGCGTTGTAAAATCGAGTAAAATGCTAATGCATGTTATTGAAAATCATCGATGGAGCATGGATAGTCTAACACATATTTTGCTATTTTAGGTCACCAGTACCCCGGTACCAGGTTAGTTCACAGAGGTCAGGTCAGAGAGGTCAGGTCATCGAGGGTCACAATATGATATGAAAGTGTCGTGTGTTACAAGTTTTATGGTCCATTTTACATTAGTGTTTATACATGACAAATGCAAATGTGTGAGCTAGGCGACCTTTAGGGCCACTGTTTAGGTTACATTACTCAGGAAGGTCAGGTCAAGTCAGGTCAGAGTCAAGGTCAGGTAAAATAAGGTCAAATTTCAAAGTTAAAATTTTTGCGTAAAATGGGTATTGATTCGATGCAGCTGGTCACTGGGAGTCTAATGGTGGTCTTTGATTTGCGCTACGTGGCTGCAAGAGTGCGGTCGAGTGGTGTTGTCCGTTTGTTGCAGCTGTTTTGTCTCAAAGCAGCGCAATTTATGGCGCGCTTTTGAAATTTCGTTTCAATTCTGGCGCACCCACTTGTGAATTTTTTTTTGTCTGTGTCCTTCTTTTGTTTGTTTCATCTGGGGCATTCTTTTGCTTTTATATCAAAACACAACTAAAAGGTAGGTACTTCGTGTGTTTGTGGAGGTTGCCAATGCTAGTACATCTTTCCTTTTGGTACATTATTTTTACTGTTAGACTGGAGCTGGAGTTTCGCGTTTCCTGCACGTCTTGCCATAATGGCCAGGCCCATGTCACTCCACTTTTGATGACATCATAAGGGGGCCTCAGGACAATTAATGGCGCGGTGCGCCACAATCGCTCCCAAGCTACTTACCAACAGCTGCCATTTTTGAAAATACTTTTTTGAAATAAAGTTTCAAGTAATGAAAATATTCTAATAAAGTTGTAGCTTAAATCTATACCATATCTAAAAACTAACTGAAAAAATGATTTATTCATAGTAAAAATATAAGCTCGATGCGTTTTTACGTTGCTTTCCTGCTGCTGCAGAGGGTTTTTAAATCGTCTATATCTTAAAAACCGGCCATTTCTTAGCATATTGCTACTCTTTTTTGTCGCTGGAAAATTGGCTGAGCTTTCGATTGCCATCAACGGTTGAGCGGTATGTGTAGAGTGCCATCAATAATCTTGAAATGAAGTTAGTCATTTTTACGTTGTAAAGGAATGGAGTACCCCTTGCGAGCATCAGGGGTGACGT
Source organism: Amphibalanus amphitrite (assembly GCF_019059575.1). Lineage (NCBI taxonomy): Eukaryota > Metazoa > Arthropoda > Thecostraca > Balanomorpha > Balanidae > Amphibalanus > Amphibalanus amphitrite. The sequence goes on along the minus strand of NW_024882780.1, from coordinate 64,046 downwards.
CACTCAGGATCTGTCTCTGATTGGTCGGCGGGGGAGTGACTGTACCTTCTATAGATGGCCTTGATAATGGCTGTTCATATTAATATTGTGGTTGCAAATAAAGTTTTGTTGGTCCGTGTGTGATAAATGATGTTTTTTAGATAAAAAATTCAGTTAATACCTTCACTGAAAGAATTTTCAGGTTTGCTACTGCCTACTCAAATTTAGACACAAAACTCAAAAAGAACATGTGAGTCGTAACCACAAATTGCTTCCTTAAATAAAATGTGTCATGGTATGAACTTTTTCAATATCATTTTTTGCTGAGCTTGTCCTGTTTGGGCCCTACCAAACCCTGGGTCCTGACTAACAAGTGGATAAAATCAGCTCGCTGGCCAGCTGGTGACATACGTGATAGCTATGGCCTTTATTGATATAACAGGGTAGTAGAATTAGATGGACATGAACACGTAAAATGGCACTCATAGAAAATTGATAGATGGATTTTTATTCGTTCAAATGAAAATCTAGCAATGATATTTAACAAGCACTGCTCACGCCACCTGCCACCAGTTTGAGTACCTACCTTCTCAACATAACTAGACAAAAATTAACCAGCACAACGTTTCTTATAGGTATCTTGAGCACAACTCTTGACCTGTTATCCCAAGGTACTTATTTTTAAAATTATCATGTTGGGTCAAACTTAGGCTATGATGTGGTATGATAGGTAAGGTTAGAGTAAACTAGGTCAGGCCAGGAAAGGCTATGTCATATTAGATTAGTATATTCATTCCAGTTATTCTGGTTGATAATAGCCATACAAGGAAATCAGGTAAATGTTAAAAAGCCCAATTCATTTTCAAAGCGTGAATTTTGCATATTTTTACATTATTTGACATCTTGAATCCAAATATGATACTTAGGTACATTCATGGATGAAGTAGATACTCCATGGTAGTAGGTAATATAGGTAGTAGGTAATCCATGGTACATTAACATGTGGCCCAAATACAAGGAAAAAACATAATCAAACCTGACCTAACCTTACATTTCTTTTGTTGCACTTTTTTATCAAGGGTGTCACAGTTGTAGATCGAACCTTTTCTGAACAAATACCGGAAATCCTATATGAAGATTTGGCTTAAAATCTGTGCATAATTCTTAATACTCTTTGAGCATCTGACTTGCCCCACGGCTGTGGCAAGCACCCAGTGGCCATTGGTCTGTGGAGAGAACAGTACTTAACTCATTAATTGTGCTTTGAGACGAGTAGCATGTTATGTGGGTACCTTGTTTGCATTTTGCCCTTTGTTAAGCTGTTTAGCTACCTACCTTTTAAAATGTGTCAATTTAACTAGTTATGTACCAGTTAAGTGCAATTCATCATGTTGTGTACCTACCTGTTTCAGAGTAGTATATAAAACATGCAGCTGCTGCTTTCTAATTTGCTGTGGCTAATCACAGTGACTTTTGCTGCTCTTGAGATGGAACCCAGCCAACAGAGCATTGAAGAAGGAAAACAACAGTATGAAATGCTAACACACAAAGCTCAGATACCTAATTTTGGTAAGGTTCCTTTTTACTGCTGCATAAATGTTGAAATGCATCGTTAGTATCATTCTTAGACAGAAAGCATCAAAAGCAGCTCCTTTATTATCTGAAGCTGCTTGATCATTTTCAGTAATTTCAGTACATAGTTGTTTGTTATATTTATATCCCCACTTAACTCTCTTATTTCTTAGTTCTGGTGATAGGTTATATCATATATGCCATTATTTACTTACACTGAAATAACTTACCTATTCAACGTACACATTCCAACATTTTAAGACCACTGTTCTGAGAGAATTTCTGACACTGTACTTTTATGTTTTCCAGTTGTCCTGTGCATTTCTGTTTTGTTAGTCCTCATTTATGCCATGTATGCTATGGCATTTGGACCTCAATTTTCTTGCTTTGTTAAAATTTACTGATCTGTAACTGTAACTGATCAGCGGCTGTGCCCGCTCAGGCGAGTGCTGGACGGCGGCGCTGGAGGAGCTGCACCGCGACTGTCGACACCTGGATGACGTCACCCAGGCGCGGCTGGCGCTGCGGTTCGCCTCCTGCTTCCTACAGACCTCGGGCCTGCAGCCAATCAGCTGCCAGGAGATGGATGACGTCAGACCGTGCCTGCGTCGGCTGACAGACCGACAGTTTGACAGCTACCGCGAGTTCTTCACCCACACACAGAACATGTGCTCGTTTCTGCAGGTACGAGACTTTCACTTCTGAAATGTAGAGGTGTGTTTCTAGGTGTGCTACGAAATGAGCTTTTATGTCTATTTGATTATTCACGCCTCACGGTGTGTCGTTTGTCAACGAATCAAGCCCAGCATCTCACATTTTGTCTCTTAGTAATGCATGGGACAATGGTTCAATGTAACCTCCGGTGTAACTTATGTCATCTTTCTGCCCTAGGTATATTTAACTGGGGGTGTATCACCAATGAACCTCGCCCACTCATCCCTCCACAGGCGCAGATGTGACACCAGCAAACCTTGTCCATCCATCCCAACTCCAGGTCTAAGTATGGCACCAACAGACGATGAAAATGCGTTTATGTGCCGATCCGGAGGTGCGCATATAGGTAAGCTATCGCAATACGTAACTACGTAACCTATCGGAACTACCATTTCCTTTTTGTAAATGTCTGATACCTATTCCCTGTTCCTCTCTGCAAAGGTCCGATCTCTGACCCTCTTCTCACGTCTGTTTTCTGATCCTCCTCTCCTGGCCAGGCCTGTTTTCTGACCCTCTGCCTCTCCCTTCGGCGCAGGTCCAGGTGTGGAACCGTCAGACGGGTCGGCTCATCTCCCGGCTGGGCTCGGAGGCGGCCGCCGTGGCCGAGCGCCTGGAGCGCTCCGGTACCGTTCAGGAGGACATCCTTCGGGCTCAGGAGCGCGCGCTGGGCAACCAGCAGCAGCTGATGGACCAGGGCCACAGGATGTCCAGGGACGTGGACACGTGGAGGGAGAACATGCAACTCATGGTGCAGGACTTCAGGTGAGAACGGTTTGATGGAAGGACATCAGACTCGCTGAGCTAGTCTCTGTTCTTTACTGATGTGGATGTGGCATTCTCACTTATAGCCATGTGATCTTCAGTTGTTGCGACAGCGCCTGCCGTGGTCCGCCTTTCTGCAGTGATACTGTATCTGTCGGTAATGAGGTCAATGTACCACAGTGCGTGATATTCCCCAACCTCGGCCGCCCACTCTCCTCACCTATCGCAAAGTTACCGCGAGGTAGCAGCCTAATGCCGATCAGTTGTCGCCATTCATTAATGTTAGCAGTTTCTTGTGACCTCTGCACTGCAATTATCTTTGTGTCGCTGCGGGAAATTTCTGTTAATCTGCAGCAGCGTGGTGAACTCACCCTTTCGTTTATTTCATAAACTAAGCTCAGGTATCGATTCAATTGCCCTACTACCCGCTCACTGCTGACCATTATTTTGCGGCGTCCGCCGTTGACCTAGCCGCTCTTTGGTCCATTTGCCCCAGCTGCGACTTTTTACGGTGTCCTTTCCTGGAAACTACGGATAGCGCCCCGGTCACGTGTCATCTCGCTCCAGTTTGCTGTATCTAAGGACGCATTGATCGGTGCGCAGTGAAGCTCATTGCTCAGTGTTGCTCACGACATTCGATACCCAGCGGTCAGTGACGTCATTACCGGTGACGTCACGTAATGCAGGTCAACCGATCATATTCAGTGGCGAGCAGATTTATGTGAATTGTTTCGCTACATTTCAACGCTCCCACAGTGGTGATGGATAGGTGTGTTGAACGGTTTCCAATGATCAAGTGTGTGGTCTGCATGACGTCATCAGAGCGACGGGTCAAGCACAGTGGAACGGAATGTTCCGCTGAAGCAAGTCCCAGTGGAAATATCTGGAAACTGCTCACCAATACCTTTCATAGCAACGTAAAACCCATTGGTAGGCAAAGCTTCTTTGACAGCGGCTAAATTATTCAGCAGTTGATTGTTGATAAAAATTGCCTTTAAGGCCAGAATATGTCCAAGAACCTAAGATGCTCAGATTTTTATTTACCAAAACCGAGATGCGTGCATGAAGTTTTCGGCGTGTTACCGGTTCCACTTGGCAATTAGCCATTGGATTGTCATGCATCTATGAGCTCCTCGTGACAAAAGTGAAGGAAGCTCTGCTTTGCGCTGACTCACACCTACCCCTCTCACGCCCCCAGGGAGCAGACGGCCGAGCACCGCGACCTGATCCTGACGGTGTTTGACCGTCTGACGTCACTACAGCAGCTGGTGCTGGACCGCTTCAGCTGGTTCAACTCGCTGGCGCACTATGTGGCCGGCGTGCTGCTCGTCTACCTGCTGACGTCCACCGCGAGAACTGCTGGCGCCAGGTGAGCTGAGAAAGAGGTAGAGCCTGCTGGCCTGGTATCAACAGCGTGAATCGCTGTTGCCAGATGAGCCAGAAACGGACAAGGCTTGTCGACATTGGCAACGGGAACCGCTGGCGCCAGGTCAAAAGAGAGTTGTATAGGTAATTATTTTATTTTCACTATGCTAACTGTATGCTGTTGTAGCAGCTGTTGGCCCATTACACAAATGAGAAAGGTACCGAGTCTTGCACCTCTGGAAACCAAAAGTACGGCCCTCCAGCAAAAGAGTGTTTGGTTAGCCTATGTGCTTTTTGAATGACAGAGACACTCCTGTAAAATGACTCAATAGAAATGAGAAGAGGGTTCGTGCACACACTTCGGCAATGGTTTTCAACAGCCATTAGGCGTATTCATCAATGCAGATCGCTTATTGTGATGTTGGCAACCAACCACTAAATACCTGGAGGGCGGTACGTCTTGCGCACTTCCCTAGGCGCTGTGTTTGTTTCTTTTCACGACTGCTGACATGCACTTCCCAGACTGGTTGCTTCTCATGCCTGCACCATTCCCAGACTGTGGCTGTTTCTGGTGCTGACAACCAACCTGGCTTTGGAGCGGCTACTGGCGGCTTACTTCATATCGGCCGAGTCGCCCCTGGAGGCCCGCACGGCTCAGCAGACCGGGGTGAGATTTGGTGGGATAAGAGCAATGGCTCTGGTGGGACAGGTTGTCCCATTGTCCCTCTGTATACTGTGGATGAGACTGGTAGGATAGGATGTGGGATAGCTTGTCCCACTGACCTAGCATATAGGCGATGAGACTCGGTCTGGGCTGCAGGGACAGGCTCGGTGCCTCTTTACTGACTAAGGTGCGTCTCGGTGACCGGGCCCGGGGTAGTTGGTAGGTGGCGCTCTGGACACCAGCGACCGTGGCAGGCAGGGCTGTCTGCTCAGGTTTCTACATATGTGTGAGGCTGGGGGTTGCTTCTGTTTTCTACGGTCGTTTGCGAATTATGACAGCTGCTTTGATTATGAAGTAGGTATATTGCAGATAACTTGAAACTGCGAAGTATCCACCCTCATTTGCTTCATTATAAGCTTAGTTTAGCCTAACCTGATACCCCGGTCCGGTGGTACACTCGGGGGCAGATTGATGTTCCACCACTCCCTACCCATCGGGCTCCCATGACTCAGCACTGGCTGCTGCCAGTGGCAGCACTGGCAGCACTGGCACTGGCAGGCAGTGCTGAGCAGTGCTGAGGGCAGGCAACACTGGCAGCAGCCAGTGCTGAGCCATGGGAGCCTGATGGGTGGGGAGTGGTGGAACATCAATCTGCCCCCGAGTGTACCTACATGCCGCGCCCTTCGCCCTGACATGCCCACGGTCGTCGTTGTTTTCAGGCGCTGCTGGACAGCTCCGTGTGGCTGCTGCGCCGGGCGGCAGTCTCCGTCTGTCTGCTCATCCTGGCCGTCACCGTGTACCGCTACCGCGACCTCAACGTGGCCAACAACCAGCTGCTGCTGGAGCTACACCGGCAGCACCGCGAGCTGCGCGCCTACCTCGCCGCCAAGGGTGAGCTAAGAGACGCCGCGACCTTACCGGCCAGAACCTTGGCTGGCAGTGTGAGCTGTGAGGGCCCTGGCTGTTCATGTGTCGAAAACAATAATGGTTGTCCATGTGAGAGCCATGCCAGTCCATTCGAAATTATGGATATCTTCGCGATGGTCACCTCAGCTGTCCATATGTGATTATTGGATTTGGGACCCATAGCTGGCAGTGGCCTTGTGATAACCTTGTTATAACTTCTTATGAGCGTAATGGCTGTCGTGTAAGTTCATGCCAGAATCAGAGCTTTCATATATAATTTTATTAGCTGTCCGGGCTGTCCCCTTGAGAACAAGGACTGCCCTCTGGCAGACCGTTGCTGTTTCTGTGAGAACCGTTGCTGTTGTTCTTACCATGGCCGTTTCATCAAGCTTAATTATGATTTGTTTGTGCAGCTTTTCTCTGGTTTCAAGTGATGAACCGCTGATTCGCTTAGTAACGTGCGGGTGCGAGCCTATAACATGAACCGGTCATTACTACCATGGTCACTGTATGTTCACTGTTCAATGTTCATGTCACTTTTGCATGATGTCATATGACGTGCTTGGAATATGATGCAATGGCACCAGCTAGCCCAACAGCTCACAGCTTGGAGGGATGCATTCAATACCAGCCCGCTTTTTCCGAGTGCGTGCTAAATCGCTTCATCCCATGGCTGGCCTGCGATAACGCTGCTAACGCCAGCTAAAATGACGCCTGTCCGTCTGTCCCCCCGTCTGTCCGCCGCCCTCCATCAGGGATGCCGGTCAGCGACGTTACAGATGGCGCCACCACCACCTCCCCGGGCGTCTTCACCGGCCTGCGGAGTGGCGCCACCCCGTGGCCGAGGCGGTCACTAACGGGCCTCCCTGACCTGACTCCGAGACTGGCTGGGTCAGGCTCGGAGAGGACCGCTGACCTGAAGAGGTCGGGGTCGCGGCACGCGGTGTCGGCCGCCGGAGATGTCACGGATGGAGGAGGTTCGGCGGGGCCGGTGTTACGCGGTAAGGATCGGCCCGCTGGTGGACGGGTGAGGGAGAGGGAGGGGGTGCTCCTTGTCCTGTGTGCTGCCGCTGGGAGCTATGGGTTATTGGTAATTATCACTTGGTGCTTAGCTTATGCGTGCCTCTGGGTCTATTACTGTTCAGTGGAAGTGGCTTCGCAATCGCTGAACGCCATTGCGCATGGCTTGCAGCTCTGCCATGCCATGCTCTCTTGCGATACTGGCAAAGAATCACCCCCTTACCACGCTGACTGTATCTGTCTGTGGCACCTCTACCACTCCGTGTCAGTGACCGTCTCTGTGTCGCTCCCGCAGAGCTCTCTCCGCCTGCCGAGGAGGGCGGCTCCGACTCCGTCTCTCTGTCCAGCGACGCGTCCCTCTGCCGGGCCGTGTCGGTGCCGGCCGCCGGGGACCCGCCCCGCAGGCGGCGGCCCAGTCTGGTGGACGTACTGAGCGGGTCTCTGGAGCTGGGCGCGGCCCTGAGGTCGGCCTCGCGGGGTGATAGTTCGCTGGAGTTGGGAGCGGCCCTGAGGTCGGCCGCCTCCTCCTCACGGGGGAGCAGCTCACCGTCAGAGACACCTCAGGTGGGCCACCGTTAACGGGACGATACGGATGGGAGACGGGGAGTTTGTACAAAGCTTTTTCTTTGTTGTCCTTTAGAACTTAATTTTAGGATTATATCAAGTAATATTCTGCTTGTATTTTTCTCCAGCCACTGCCTATAGCTTTGTATAGAACTTTAACCCTCGCCCGTAAACGGCGATCTGCCACCTTCGCCCATGCAGGGGGGGGGTTGGTGCGACCCCCCCCCCCCTTGGCGTTTGAAAACGGAGCGTCGTAGAGCTTAGCGGAAAAGACCAACGGATTGCTCTCGCCGAGATCTCGCGATTGGTGGTATATTTTTTGGTCCTAGGTCAACATTTGACCTACTTTTGACCGGTCAAAGGTCAAATTTTCGGAAAAATAGACTTTTTTCAACTTTCCGCGGCGATTGCGGCAAAACGGTGGGAGGTATCGACTTGAAACTTTCACTATCGTGTTCCTTGATCAATTCTCTATCGTTTGGTATGTATTTCGTTTCCCTAGCTCTAAAAATGGCTCGTTGGGAGCGCCGGAAGTCGGCAAGGTCACAGTCGGCGGCAGAAATTCGAAAAATCAAAATTAAAATTTTTGAAATCTGATTGTATTTTTGGATTTGGGAGGTCCATTTGCTCCCTATAGAAGCTAATATTGCTGCATATTCCCATTGAGGTGACAAGAATTAGCAAAATAGTGGTTCGGGCGCTTTTCAAAAATAGTACCGGACGCTGTTCCTCTTGTGACGTCATAGCTCCGTGACCTCACCTGACCCGGTCAAGTTTCTTATACCATATGATAGCCAATACTTGCCCCAACATGCATGGGAAGTTTCATCACGATCCATCAACCGATGTCCGTACCACCGGCAGGAAACCTCGGGCGTTGGCACTCAGTTTGTGAAAATCCGGCCGGAGGCTGTTCCCTTTGTGACGTCATAACTCCGTGACCTGACATGACCCGGTCAAATTTTTTTTATCAAAAGATGCGCAAGGTTTGCCCCATAAGGTACCCAAAATTTGGCGGCGCTGCGCGCCGCCGTTTTTGCACTATCTCCGAAAAACCTCAGGGGGGGGGGGGGTTGCACCAACCCCCCCCCCCTACATGGGCGAGGGTTAAGTTTCACTGTACAGTGTACACATCAGTTACAAGCCCAGAAAAACGCAAGCGTTCAAAGCTCGGTCACCACCGCCAATATTCTGCTGAACTACATGTTCAAACTTCAAATAACTATATCGGTTGCAGGATCAGTGTCCTCAAATCCGCAGCACTACCCACAGCACTGTCGCTGAGGTCCCTTCGTCCACAGCCGTCTGCCCTGTCGTTGTATCCCCCCTCTCGTCCCCCCCCCGCCTACAGCCCTGTCGCTGACCCCTTCCCGTCCACAGCCGTCTCCGGGCCGGTACAACCTCCGCACGCGGCCGAGCCCGGTAAGCGGCGGGTCGCCGGCGCCTCTGCGGTCCCCTGCCAGCCTATCTCGAGCAGCCCACCGCCTGAGCACGCTGACAGAACAGCAGGAGGTGCTGGTCCGCCGGGCGCTGAGACGGTGAGGGCTGCTCCGACAGAGGTGGAAAGAGCGGAGGGGAGGGAGACTAGAGTCTGATGGGAGGGAGAGTGTCTGAAGTGAGAGGTGCGTGATGCGGTTAGTTGGACTGTGTACAGTCTGGTGAGTGGAGGTTACTATGGATGTCAAACCCCTTGAGACCCCACTTTTTTGCGATAATTTTTAAATGCGTCAACTCTCGTTGACAACATTCTGGCAATGTGTGTTTCAGAACCTGCCGAAACTTTTATTACTAAGGTATTTTGACGCCAAACGATTATGAAAGGTACTTCTCATTCACTCGTAATGCTAAGGTCAATTCAGGCCCAGGCAGAGGCTTGCGCTCGGCCACACTCGAGCCCCGCCACCAGCGCCATCTGCTCTTAATGTCATTTACCAGCGCCCGCTACCGCTACCAGCTACCGCCCACCATCAAGCCTGAATGGAGCGCGAGACGCGAGTGACCGGTCGCCAGGCAAGGAGCGCCGGAGGGGTAGGGCGGAGCTTAGCGCTGACGTCATTACGTGGCTCCGCCCCATAAGCGCGTAGCCTCTACCCAAACAGCAGATTCATTCCGTGAAATTTAACATTACGAGTGAATGAGAAGTACCTTTCATAATCGTTTGACGTCAAAATACCTTAGTAATAAAAGTTTCGGCAGATTCTGAAACACACATTGCCAAAATATTGTCAACGAGAGTTGACGCATTTAAAAATTATCGCAAAAAAGTGGGGTCTCAAGGGGTCCATAGTAGATGTGTGCATAATGGACAACGATCTCTTCCGCTTGTATGTTTGTGGAATGACAAGTCTAAAGTGATTTCGTTGTCTTAGACAAGTTGCCTTTTGGAAAGGCCGTTTTGTGCTATGGCGCGATCAACCAGTCTTCCAATGTATGCGATCTCAGGGTTATTATATGATATACGCACGTCAGTGAAGGCAGATGTTTTGATACGGGACCATTCAGTGCGTTGCCGAGGTGTGCTTTGTGTATTCTTATCGTAGTTCCAGCAAACACGTGAACAAACATTACATTGACGTGTCGATTGTATTTACCATACAGTGCACAGCATGCAACGTCCTCTTTTTATATATTTATTTACATGATTGTTTCAACCGCTTACAAGCGTACGATCCACAATAATGCTTGATAATGTTTGTCCATGTGTCTTGATAATAATTGTACTTTGACGGGCATTTTGACCATGAGCTGTTTTGCCATTAATGTTAACAGCTTGTGTGATATGAAGCTTCCTACCTTAATGTATCCAGTGACCAGTCGCTAATTAGCATCTCGATGCTGTTGCATTAATAGGCTGGAACGACTAAGCCAGGCATAATATGAACTGCCAACTCTGTCATGAAATTGAATGACTTGGACATAATACACGCATATTGTTTTAAAGCGGGTTTACTAGAAAAACATATTCAATATGAGCGATGTTTAGGAGACTAGCGATTTTGTACGAAGTGCCGGATGTCATTAAAAAAAAAAAATGTATCGGCCTAAACTGCTGGGTAGTTATCAGCGTCCATTGCCAACCAGGATCCTCGAGGGCTGCCCGTGGTTGGGCGAGGATGCGTCCTAAAACTAGTGATAAATGTACATTCAGTGAATTGTACTACGTCACATCAAGCGTCTTTAGTGACTTTCACGGCACTTCATAGTCAGGGGAAGGACGATGATCACTGACAGGATCAGTGTCGTAAATAACTTTAAAGTGGGTTCCATAGAGGCAGTGACGTCTTAAGTGCAAGGTGACGCAGCATGGCGTGCTTGTTTGCAATAGCCGACGGTGGCGGATGCGCCTTGGTAACCGGCACATCGACCACCGTCACACTTCCAGACCTTTCCAAGACCAGAGCTGTCACTCCTCCATACCACCCACAAACCTCATACACCACACGTGAGCTCGGTACGCGTGCGCCGCGCCGGGCAGACGGAGCTGCCTGCCGGCCACCACCGTCTCGGCCAGAAAACAGACGGCCGAGGCGAGCGATCCGGCCACCAGGACCAGGAAGGCGGCGGCCAGGTCGGCCAGTCGCAGCGCCCGCTGCGGGGGCGGCGGACGCGGCGGCGGCGGCTGGCCGCCCTCGTTGTGCAGCCAGAACTCGACCAGGCCCGACTGCAGCAGGCGCTTGACGATGGTGTTCAGCGGACCCTTGTAGCAGGCGCCGTGCGGCACCGGCCACGCCAGGCCGGTGGCGTAGAAGCGCGCGCGCGACACGTAGAGCAGGTGTCTGTCGGGCCGGTGGCTGGCGGCGCGCCGCACCAGGGCCAGTTCCTCCACATAGGCCGTGTCCGGGTGCAGCTCGACGTCATTCAGCGACTGAGTGGCCGGAAGGAAAGAGAGCCGCTGCACCAGGTCGGCCAGCGCCGAGTCCGTGCCGCTGAAACTCTCCAGGTACTCGGTGACGGCCACCTGAGGGTACGCCTTGATTGCCAGCTGCGAGCGCGCCAGCTGGTCCAGGCTGTCGATGGCCGGCGGGTAGCGGGACACAGAGAGCAGTGAAATCAGCCGGCTGCGGTAACTGATGGCGATGGTGAGCCCGAACAGCCACCAGGCCACGGCCAGCAGGCGGCCGGCGGCGCCGCGCACCGGCAGCTGGCCGGCCTGGTGCAGCAGCGCACCAAACAGCACCAGCGCGTGGCCGCGCGAGCCGCCGGCGCCCGTGTCGACCAGCACGCCGGGCAGCTGGACGGCCAGCAGCGCGCAGCCCAGCGCCAGTGCCAGCAGCAGCCAAGTGGGAGGGTCGAACGGAGCCGCCACGGCCAGCCAGCGCGGCACCGGTGCCGGCCGCAGCATCATGAACGAGTTGGGCTCCACCTGGTGCGGGTACGTGAAGTCGACGGCCGCCAGCCGCTCCAGCGTCACCGATATGTCGCCGATGGCGATGTCGGCCTCGCCACGGGCCACCATGCCCACCACGCCCGTCCACGAGCCGTTCTCCAGCCGAGAACCGTACACTCCCTCGTCACTAAGCGGCGGTGTGTGCGTGTAGGTGAAGCCCAGGTGACGGGCCGCCGCGTCTATCATGTTCTTCTCGACACCGGCGAAGAAGGAGCGGTCGCTCGGGTCGGGGTAGTAAGCGTAGTAGGTGTCCCCGGCGGCCGTGGAACTAATGCGCAGATGTTCTCCGCCCAAATGCGGCACGTTCGTCTGGAAGAAGGTGGCGTTCCCCTGGCCGTCCCGCTGCGAGCGCCGCACGCGGTGTCTGCTCCACGCGGCGTCCCACAGCAGCTCTGGCCGCACCCGGCGCTGGAAACACTCCAGCTCGAAGCCGTACACTCGCTGAATGGAGCCACTCTGACCGACGGCGTCATTGCCACTCTCGGTAGCGTTGTAGCCGTAGTATTCCTCCATCATTATGGACAGCGTCATCAGGGTGTGCTCATGTCTGACCAGACGTGCCGCCAGCGACCGCTCCACCGGCTGCAGGGGCTCCACGACCAGCAGCCGCGTGCACAGGTCGCTCCAGGCATCCAGGAGCCGCACGGAGCGCCGGGTGTCGGCGCCGCGCCACCCGTACCCGTGCAGCAGGTACAGACACACCTTGCTGGAGGTCTGGTGGAAGGTGGTGACGGCGCCGGGAGGCAGCTCCAGCTGGTTGATCTCCAGAGTGCGGGTGAACTGGTGGAGGCGCTGCCACAGGAAGGACGGTTCCGTGGTGAGGTGGTGGACCACCAGCACGTCCTGGAGGGAAGTCAGGTGCTGCAGCAGCGAGATGAAGCTGCTGTCGCCGTTCTCCGGCCAGCCGCCCAGACTCTCGTCGGTGATGGTCGGCCGCCCTCCCTCCGCCACCCTATGACTGAGCCGCACCTTCTCAAAACGGTCCGGCAATGCTGAGGTTAGCTCCGGCTGCTTACCACCAAAGATAGTCTCATTGTGGAATCTGCGCCTGGTTGGCTCACTGCCGTCCCGTTCATGTCTGCTCAACACGGGACCTCCAAAAACATCAGTCAACGCTGACTCGTCAGTCACTTCAGCCACTGCCAGCGCCCACAGGGCCGCTACCAGGATACACACGAGCACCGAAGCCATGTCGTCCCTACCAGCCACCACGCGCCTTTACCGCCTACTGAGGCTGCGGGACAGGCCCACATGTTTTTACTACATGGGCTTACTGCTGCCAAGCTCAATGTCGTTATTCGACCGGAGCGTGGCCGGCATTCTCTCTATCCCCGCGGACATGGTTCGGGAAGGCAAACAGCTCAGTTTGGAGCCGGGGCATCCGCCAATCCAATGAATAATCGATACACAAACGTCCCTCAATAACAGTGCATCATACCAGAGAACAAGAGGCATCATGGAATCAACTTGTTCTCCTGACAAAACAATGCAAAGTAACACCCACTTGAGAATGCTTCAACAAAATCGCTTTCATAAGCTGATACCTGCTTGTTGGAAAGCCCGACGATCAATGTAAGTAGACTGAGACTCGTATTGGATTACCGTTCATTTTGGAGAAATTCTCTCAGTCACCGACCAAGGTTGATCGGAATCTCAAACCAAGCTGATTTGGGTCGTTAAAAAGGGGCCACGACCATCATTTGATGTCGTCAGGGAATGCACGAACCCGCTCAAATCCAATATCTTCCCAATTCATTTGCCTGGATGTTCCATGATAACCTACCTCTCGTACACTGAGTTACCAATGGAAGCACGGTCGATGGAAGCACATAATAGCCCGCCTCGGGCTAGATTGTACGTCATTGAATTGTTACAACGGAACCGCGCACCAGCCTCTGTTCTCTGCTGACATATTCCTGCACAATAATTAGATACATTTCGTTCAAATATCGGATTTATTTCAGTCATGATGTCACATATTCTTACCTCGTCTCGCTCGTACTATATACAGACATACGCGCACAAGCCGGGAGGTCGCAGCTGCGCCATCAAACCATCAACAGAACATAATGACGATGACAATGCGTGCAACAGAATCGCGTATGAGTGCAGCTTTCGTAACACAACCGTTGGGAGACCGCGTGACGCCGACTAGAGAAGATTGAACGGCTGGCACCCGCCTGCCCGCTCGCTGTATCACATGTACGTCGGGGGAGCAGGGGGCCGGCGGGCCGCGCGCGCCGCCGCCGCCGCCGATGGGCGGGGGAGGGGAGGGGCAGGAGGGGCGCCGGGCGCAGGACGTGTCGGCGGCAGCAGGGTAGAAATGCCGGGGAGAAGGGGAGATCAGCCCGGAATAGGTCGCGCATGGACGGTACCCACAGGAGCAGCGGTGACAGGAAGACGGAGTCTGGGGAGCGCGGACGGCTCCGGCAGTAGAGCGCCGCGCCGCGGGAAGCCACAGTTTCTACAACACGTCCCAGCCGGGTGTTGGAACTAGGATGAATTCGCAGAGCACCCTGTAGGCCGAAGTGGTTTGGAATCGATTTATGATATCAGCGGTAAACTAGTACCTACTCAACAAAGCAGGTGGAATGGGGGAGGGTGGGAGGCAAGGTCCTCTACTTTGCACGACTTTTTCAATAAATCGAAATGCTTCTAGGCATCAGCATCTTTCTGGCGGACAAAAGACAACCACCTAACGATGGCTAGAGAGGGTTCCATAATAAAATCGAGACATCGTATGTAAATCAGCTCCTGGCTTGCGAAATTGATTGAGATTGGGCATCATAAAGCCAATCAAAACAGACCATTACGACGAAATCACTTATTGCTAAAATCATGATCAACTTCAGCTCAGACTTAATGACTCAAAATGCAAGTGACAACAGAAACAGACACGAAGTATAAGGCATGGCTATACCACCCTCTAGGAAATCACATGCCAATCCCACACTTTGGGGAGAGGGGTACCTAAATCACAAGCACCATCCACTGACCAAACGAATGCCGTCAGCGACTGCAAGTTTGAGAACCACTGTACAAACGAACAGCAGCACCTGCCATCTTGGTGCTCGCGGATGGGGGAGAGGGACCGGGACGGGACGGGGCGGAG
Source organism: Amphibalanus amphitrite (assembly GCF_019059575.1). Taxonomy (NCBI): domain Eukaryota; kingdom Metazoa; phylum Arthropoda; class Thecostraca; order Balanomorpha; family Balanidae; genus Amphibalanus; species Amphibalanus amphitrite. The sequence goes on along the minus strand of NW_024882780.1, from coordinate 49,001 downwards.
GGTGGGCGGGGATCGGGCAGAGGGCGAGCGGGCGGGGCGGCGGGCAGAGGGGCGCCAGGGCGGGCCGGCCGGGCGAGACTAGCCGGCGTGGTGGAAGGCGAACGCGGCCAGTCCGCCGTGGCCGGGCGTGCGCGGCGACGGGCACGCGTAGGGCGGGTACAGCGAGTACTCGTCGGTCTCGTACTGACGGCTCATTATGGGCAGGTACGAGTCCGACTGGGAGCGCGCGATCTTGGGAATGTTCTGCAGGATCGAGTCGATCCGGTCCTCGATCTGTGGACAGGAGGAGGGAACGGTTAGCGAACAGTGCACAGAGCGCACATCAAGTACAGACGATGGATGGTACTGATGAGTTTAGTAATTATGGACAGATGCACTGGGTTACAAAGCACCGATATTCGCTTGAAATCACAGTACATTAATTTAAAAATTGCTAGCTCCAAGCTCGTTCAGTTACTTTACGGACGGTGCATGTGCCCAGTTTTTAAACTTGAATAGAAATACCTGCTGAATTTGACTATGAGAGCTGCATTTACATATATGTACATACTAAAGGCAATTCCCTGAATCAAGGATATTTTTAATCGAATAAAAAAAGAATCGTTCAATAAATTTTTGGCTGAATCAAACGTTAATCATTCCTTTTTTTATTCTCTAAATCGAAAGGAATCGATTCAATTTTTTTTTTTGAAGGAATCAAACGATGATTGAATCGAAAAAAATCAAATGAATCAATGATTGAATCGATCCAAAAAGGGTGAACCAACAACCAGTCTGTACCGATCCTGACTGACCTGTCTGAAGAGCGGACGGAGATCGGCCTTGAAGCTGATACACTCTGTGATGAGTTTCTTCATCAGCTTTGGACACTCGGTCAGGTTGGAGAGATCGGGCTTCAGGAATCCCATGCCCACCATAAAGAGAATCTGCCGGAGACACGAACGCGTTGAAAGCCTGGACACCCAGCCACATCTGAATCTCAACACCAAAGAATAAGTCAGCACTCAACAGTCATAACAAACAGCGAGCATTGTGATTGACAAAATCGCATGGACTTACCATTTACCAAGTCCAGCCAACAATCAATGTGTATGACATTGAAGTAGGCAAAATGCTCCCATTTATAATGCTGATACGATTTTGAACACGACCCACCGAAATACCAACAAGCTAAGAGTACACACACTACAAAATCCGATATGGAGACAGCTCACATTCTCAGACCGTTCCCCAGTCCCCTACACTCCAGTCCGCCGGCCGGCAGCTCCCATTCACCTGGTCCTTGTTGTTGATGTGCGTGTACGGCAGCTGGAAGGCAAACAGCTCGTACAGCACGATACCGAAGGCGTAGACGTCGCTCTGGAACGAGTACGGGTTCTCCTGCTTCATACGGATTATCTCGGGCGCCATCCAGAGGATGCTCCCTGTGAACGGAACGGGCGAGGGTGGTCAGAAGGGATGTTGGCGCTCACTGCGGGCGGAGGCCAGGCAGTCAACACGGTCCAACACGGCACTGCCAGATACTCTTCGGGCCCTCTCCACTACAGCGAGTCCGATGCATTACAAACATGGCGACATCGACAATGAGACCAGTGTAACATGCACGTTACACAACAGCTGAGGCCGTGACTGTTGAACTAGCTGGTCTACCCAATTATCACTTTCTTTCGTTTGGTAATATCTGAGCAAAATACCTAACATACATATACGCTTTCTGTGAAGAACCGCGACTACTCAGTGGATGACGACCGCAATGAGCAGTGTACATCCAAACCTAGTCTCAGTCTTCACACCACTGCCAAAACTGACTCGCCAACCATCCCGACAAACCCAACATCCTGATGCACACAAAGTCATTCCCACCCCTGCCAAATCAGAGAGGCATCAGCAGCCACCACGTCCCCCGAAGGAGGCGCCACCTGGCAGTCCTACCACCTTCTCCCCGAAGCCCAACCACGCTAGGTGCCGTCCAGCCATCTCGGTCAGCGACCAGCGACCAGACGTGGCTAGCTACCAGCAACAACCAGCGTCCCTGTCGGTACCCACCGGTCGGTTGCTGGGCCTGCTGGTTGCCCGACCACCGTGTCTTCACCGTGGCCAGGCCGAAGTCGCCAATCTTCACCGTGTAGTCGTTGTGCAGGAAAATGTTGTTCGACTTGAGGTCCCGGTGAATGATGTCACGCGAATGGAGGTACCTGCGAGGAGGGAGGTGGACGCTTAGTCGGCACAATCGAACAATCAGCAGCGCCGCGTCGGGCGAGGCCTTGCAAATTATGGGAAGGCGCGTACCGCTCGACTCAACGGAAACATCAGTTAACGACCTCTATGGGAACAGTCGAACATGTTGAATGCAGTGAGACCAATGTTGGAATTGTAGTTTTCGTTCCTGGTCCCGGAGAATAAAATCGGTCCGGAGAACCAACAAGCCTTTACAACAACCAATAGTAAAGCCGTATGCTTGACCTACTAAATGTGATAGCTGATAAATTGTGTTACTCTCAACGCTATTTCTACATATTTCAGGCGTAATAATAGCCGTTTTTCATCACAAAGGCTGGGACATTTAGAAGCTTACACCTGAACTTCGCCAACTAGACCCATCAACTTCGCGCCTGACTACATGATCAATAACTCGCTTTATACTAACACGACCGACACGCTTCACTTCAACATGAAAATCACACCAACCAAATATCAAATTTTCACCATCAGAACTATGTATCTTAGTTCGCACTTCTGTCCAATTTCCCCACCCCAGACCCCAGCTCGCACCCACAACTAACCGCGCCCATCCACTCACTCGATGCCACAGGCGGTTTGCCGTGCAAAGTCCAGCTTCTGCCCGAGGTCCCAGTTGGTCTCGAAGACGTGGATGTGCTTGTAGAGGCTGAAGTCCTCGCACCACTGGGTGACGATGGCCAGGTTTGGCCGCCGCACGCAGCCCATAAACAGCAGGATGTTCACGTGTCTGACGGAAAGGCCAGGTCAGGTCAACATTACGATGTCGTAAAGGGCTCCAAATAGAGGAGTTCAACAGCTGGCGCCTGGCGGCATTCTTATGTCAAGTGAGTACACATTATCTTATTCTTCAGACTCACGCTGGCGATACTAAAAACAAAGTACAGTATGTAGCGAAGTTCAGTAAAAAGAAAGAAGAAACAAAATCAACGAGAAATCGTAACCAACCAAAGCCCCAAAACCAAAGAACAAAAAAAAAAACAAAGAACAGTCGGAAGTGTTCCACCGCCCTCACCGGTCACCCACCTGGTCTTTCGGAGGGCGGCCACCTCATTGTTGAAGGCCGCCAGCTGCGCCGGACTGGGGTCGTTCACGTTCAGTATTTTCACTGCCACAGGGCCGTGCCAGTGCGCCTTATAGACCGTCCCGAACGATCCCGACCCGATCTTGTTGCCCATGAGGATCTCCTCCCAGGAGATCTCCCAGTCGTCGAACGACTCTCGCACGCGACTCTTGTCGAGTTTCTTGTTGCTGGATTCGTCTGCGGAGCGGGCGCGCGGCCGGGTGCCGCGGTGGATGGAGGTCGGCGAACCGTGGGCTGAGTGTGAGTGGGACAGCTTGGTCGGCGAGGAGGAGGGCGACGAGTGTGCCTGAGAGCCGGGAGGCACCAGCGCCGCGCCAGGACCTGGTGGTGATGGTGGCAGCGCGCGGCGTCAGACACCGGGACGGGTGTGATAGGCGGGGCGAGTCAGTCTCGGCGGGCGGGTCAAGTCTGCGGGGATATGGACCCCTGGTTTTACGTCAGTCGGTGGCTTTTGGTCTGTCAGAGTTCAGCCCACAGGATGGGCGGTTGGCACGTAGTTAGTTGTTAGTTTAAAGGAATAAGATGCAACGTGTGCTGGTACATTTCATGCAACGACGCCTAACAGTGAAAAGGCAGCAAAAGAAAACCAACACCAAAGGCAAATATTTTGAACAGCCAAGTATGTAGTTCCCATGCTAAATGTAGTGCATGCTAAATCATCAACAGCAAGAAGACAATATAATATAACTGCACTAGCCGATCGGGCAAGACAAACTCAAGGCTGTTTCCATTTTACCAAGCAGGTCGCGCCTCCTGGCTGCCTGTTCGCGGTACAGTAGGTACCCGTCTCTCAGTTCTGCCGTCCGTCCGGCCTCCACACACATCTCCAGCCGGGACGGACGAGGGACAGAGTGAAGGATGGACGAACGGAGGGATGGGATAGACGAACGGAGGGAAGGAGGGACGAACGGACGGAAGGAGGACGGCCGAGACAGACGGGCGGATGGATGGATGAACAGACGGATGGACGAAGGAACGAACGGAGGAACAGACTGACAGACGGAGGCCGGAGGGACAGAGGGACAGATAGACGGAGGGAGGGACAGAGGGAAAGACAGACGGAGGGACAGAGAAAAGGACGGAGGGCGGGACGCGCTCACCCACCGGCGATCGCCGCCAGTCGCGCCGCCGCCGTTTTGGCCGTGCGTCGCGACGGTCTCTCCAGAGTGGCGTACTTGCGGCGCCGGCCCGGCGTGGCTGCCGTGGCCGGCGTGGCGGTCGTATTGGGCGTGGCGGCGTGCCCGGGCCGGAAGCGCCGCAGAGGTCGTGGTGTGGTGAGGAGCCCGGCCAGCAGATGGCCCCAGCCGTCCGGTGAGTCGCCGCCGGCCGCCGGCGCCGCCGCCACCGCCGCCGCTACACCTACACGGCTCGGGTTAGTCAGCAGAGGCTACAGGCCACAGTCAGACCAAAACCAGATACTGCATGCAGCTACCATGACTTCAGTGCTATACACAGATCAGTGGGATTAATTGTGGTTATCAGCTATGCATTCATTATTTATCACATTCATCTAAACATCAAACAGAGCTGCTAGGCTACAAAAGAAGCTTAAATACGCAAACGAAACAGAAATAACCATCAAAGTGCACATTGTTTTTAAGGTCATGCGAGTAAGACCACCACCAGGGGTTAGTCGGTCGTAACCAATCACCACAGTCATAACCAGTAACCAACACCAGCTGTGGAGGGAGGCAGTGGGGACCGAACACAACATGTTGGGAGTGTATGTCGGAGTCAGGCGACCGAGGCTCGTCGGGGGAGAACTGACATTGCGAACAACTGTAGTCATAGACGCGTACGCCGTCAACGCACTATCGTGACGTCAGCTGACTGACACCCGAGGCGTCACGGCGAGCGCGTCGTGTGTCGCACAATAAGGCGGCTCAGCCGACCGTGAGCAGCGTCAGCGAGTGCGTCAGAACACGGTGTCCGTCTCAGAGTCACATCGTCATCGGCGGGCGCACGGGTATTTCAACGGCGCACGCTTTACGTAACGTGGAACATTCCCGGCGCAAATTACACGGGAATACGCTGCTGTCCTATCTGTGCCCGCCCCTCCCCGGGCCCATACGCCGGGCATGCACGTTGACGGCACAAACGGCGTCAGAAAAACATCATCGACCGGCGCGGTGTCTAAAAACAACCCGGTGCCGGCTGCGGCCGGCCGCCGGTGACGTCACGCAGTGCGCCAGTGACGTCACCGACAGCTGTGGCAGCCACGGGCCTAAATGGGCCGCCAGTCACAAACACGTGCGCTGGCTTCTGTTGTCGGTCAGGAACCCGGGTCAGGGACGGGGGAGTGGGGCGGGACGATGGGACGCCGCTCCTATATTGTAGTAGGATTGCTGAGTGGCAGGACCTTCCCTCCTGGGGCGCGACACAGGCGCTCGCGGACGACACGAGCGCGTAATAACGCCCTGGATAGTTGGCCAAGACCCGTCTCGGAGCAGCCACCTAAGGACCACCTGTTGATTGGCGGAGGCGCGTGGACTGGTCCCGAACAACTCGTCATAACAACTACCAGGCGGAAAACCCTGGCGGCGAGTGATTAGTTTCAGCGCCGGCGGTCGCGCTACCACGGGGAATTGATTATCAGGGACACGGCGAGGAGAGCGAGCACTAACAGGAACCCAACACCGGCCCGGGGAGCTCACTATCGCTCTCAACGGAGACATTCGGGAAACCGAGCACCGGTCTCACTACTTCCCTGACGACTTAATTGACACTGAAAACCGCTACACTCTCCAGTCCGCTGGCCCCCTCCCTGCGCGTCTCCGTCTCCCCTATCCCTCCCTCCTACCCTCTCTCCCTGTCCCGTCCACTGACCGGGGTAGGCCCGCCGAAGCTGGTCCATGCCCAGCGCCGCCGGGTCCACGTGGTTGCTGACGTTGGGTGCTGAGGTGCTGCGCTCCCGGGCCGCCAGAGGCGCCGCTCCTGGCAGGCGTGGGTCGCCCTGCCGACCTCCGCGCAGGTATGACGGCGCCAACAGGATGCCGGCAGAGTTGTTGGCCAACAAGCTGTAGGGTCAGAAAAGTGGTGCGCCGAGGGTTAAAAAGGTGGATGACAAAGCGACGAGCAGCTGCTAAAGGGCAGACGGCTCGACATTACATGTTGTTTGGCATCAACGTGAGACTATAGTCTGTTTTTCGTATCTTCTACCTTCACTCAAAGACGGTAAACTCTCTAATCACGTGCTCCAGCGAACATCTAATTAAATCAACACCGGTGCAAAGTCAATTTTTATCTCGAACGCAAGATCGAACGTGTGTCCCCTTGGCCTATCCCGTTAATCAAAATGCGATGTTCTTTGTCAAGTGAAATGCATTTGCATAAAAGCGTGACATCATATTTTAATTCTGGCAAAATTAACCCTTTCTAATTTCATTATGTTTTCAAACAACAGAAGGGCAATGGCCTGCCTTGGTCTCAGACAAGACAAAATGATCGTAACGTTTTCTTTCAACGTTTCAAAGCAAAAGAAATGTGGGTTAGGTGACTGAAATAAGGCGGTGAAGAAGGAGCACAACCAACGAATATCGCCAGAATAAAAAACTTACTTCCTTGGATACCAGAAAGAAAAGTGTTGAAGGCGCGGAGAAACACCGTCGGTGGTGGCACAGCTCAACTTCGTCATGCTTTCAGCGCAATATAATACGAAAAATGCATACGTGGGTGTTATTGTCGTTATTACCTGCATTTGTGTATCATAATATAAGCCCAAAGGCGTTGGTGATTGCCAGCGGTCACTCAAAAGGTCATGTCAGATGATAAAGATCACCAGCAGCTTTCGACAATACCTAATAGCTGCTAGAACTAAAGATGTTTCGACGGCGCTGTAGTTCAATCGGTTGACAAGGTTTGGTCAGATTTGTCCAAACATGTTGAGTAGAGCACTTCATGGGCCGGATAAATCCGTTATCCACGGATAAATCCGCGGACCGGATAGGATTGGATTCTAAATTTGTTAAAAAAGAACGGATATGGGCGGGCCGGATTTGGGAATTGAAGGTTGAACCCGGATCAAAACGGATCAAAATTTTAACATTCAACATTGAAGTTAAAAATTAACCTAATGTGTTAAGCGGCAGCAGAGTGTCTGGTCCCTTAGACAGTGTCTGGTCCCTTAGATTGAATTTGTTAGTCCAGTTTTGGGTGAAACCAGTTATTGGTGAAACGGATTATTACGGATATTTTTTGGAAGTTTGGCTGCAATACGGGCCATGGGTGGGCCGGATTCTGATATTCAAAGAAAGGCGGATAATGGGCGGATCTGGATGTGACTTGCCGGATATGGGCCGGGCCGGATCCTAAAAAGCCTATCCGTGAAGTGCTTTAATGTTGAGCTCGGGAGTTTTTTTTTTAATTAATGACCTTCAGCGGCCTTCACTATTGACCTCAGCAAAATGCGGTATATACCTACTATATACGTATACTGCTGAAAGTAATTGTTGAGAGCTATCGATTCTTGCCCGTGTCTTCGCACCTTGCTTACTTTTCGGGATGATCGCGTGAGGCAGATAGGAAAATAATAAGATGAAGCAAATCTGCCTGGGGACCCCCCAAGCGGGCGTGGGCTAAGATAATTTTGTTATTCGTCGGTGTAAAAGTTATCGCAACGTAAATAAAGCAAAACATAAATTAAGCATTTGAAAAATATAGGCAACACATTTAGTTTCTTTTACCCAATGACGAGGAAGTGCTAGCTTTAAACTATTCTTTAAATGTTCTCAGCAAAACGTCCTTGTGTATAGGTCGGTAGTCAGTACCAATAAACCGTGGTAACGATAATACAAGCGATACTCTAGCTTAAAGGTTTCTTTTCCGATTTGAACTGCGCACTGAAGGCGAACTCCAACACGAGCAACAAACTCCTGCAATGAGTGGTGGGCCATGCGGCCAATATTTGAAAACTATACCCTAAAAACGTGCTGGAGGAACAAAACATCTTTGAGTGAAGGTAGAAGATACGAAAAACAGACTATAGCATTGTTTAGAACATTCGCGAACGGCGTGAAGCGCTGTCAACTTGATCTGACATCCCTACGTTGAAACGGAATTATCCAAAAAGCGCTCGAACATATTGAGGGATAAAGACCAAGTGAAAACCCTCCCCCTCCGTTCGGTCTCCCTGCCGTCTTGCCACAATAATAATCTGTCAGTCAATGTATCGTCAACATGAACCTACAGGACAGACTGCATGTGTGCCGCAGCTGATATTGTGGCCCGGTCACCCTCTCCGTTCGGTCTCCCTCCTTTAACGGTCTCTCTCCCACCCTCCATTTCGTCTCCCTCCCGTCCCGCCACGCACTGCTGGTAGTTGGTGACGTTGACGTTAACCACCGACTGACAGAGCGGCGGCAGCTTCTCCGAGCAGTTAGAGTGGAACTTGTAGTCGCACGTGCGACACACAAAGCCCGTGAACAGCACCCGCCGACAGAAGCTGCAGAACACCAGCGGGAAAAACGTCTTGCGCACCTGAGGACGTCCAGAGGTCATGGTCAGACGACAGTTCGGGGAGGCGAGGCGGCCGGTGTGGCACAGGTGATTAAAAGGGAGACACATGTGTCGCCAGCCAGCAACACTTATCACAGCACACTGGCTGATCGCAGCTGTCACGGCCGCTTCTAGTAATCGTGTAATAGCCGGTAGTTAACAATAAAAAACTATATGGTAGCACTATGCAAAGCTTGTGAAGCACAATATGACCATTTAGTCGTCACAGCCATATTCTGTTCCCTTACTTAATAGCAAATACATTGTCGCTATGCTTGCCACGTTGTACATCATTCCGTCGTACATATCATTAAGCGGTTCCACCAACAAAGTATCGAATCTAGCCAATAAAAACCAGCTGCGTTAATCATCCCCCGTTCTTCACATGTTTCACCGCGGCCGGACCCCCCCCCCCCCCCTCCCCGCGGCGCCGGCGGTACTCACAAAGTTGTGCGATATACTGGTGGTGACTGGGGTCATGTGGATCACTTCCACACGGATCTCGTCCACGTCCAGTGACGTAATGTCCGCGTCCCATGGTATCCGGATCTGGCGGACGGTGAAGTCAGTCAAACGGGAACGTACGGGAATGTATGTACTTTGTGGCCTTTAGGAACAGGGACATGCATCGGGCAGTGAACCAGAAAACAGCGAGGCCGCACATAATTTAGTCTAAGGGACACACAGCAGCTGCAGCCGTCTTTGATATCTTTGCTGTTAAGTGTTAATTCAAACAGACGCAGTCTAAGGTACCGCCATTAGGAACCTTTCGAATAGAACACTTAATTTCACGAAACCCCAGTTTGTTGCACTCACCTGTAATATTTACCATGACTCTCCCCTGTTTTGCCCTCCGCCCTCCACCACGCCCCCCTCCCTCAACGCTCACCTGGGGTTTGGAGCAATGGTACACCACCACAACCTGGGGTTTGGAGCACTGGTACACCCCCCCCCCCCCCACCTGGGGTCTGGAGCACTGGTACCCCCCCCCCCCCACCTGGGGTTTGGAGCAATGGTACACCACCCACCGCTCACCCTGGGGTTTGGAGCACTGGTACCCCCCCCCCCCACCTGGGGTCTGGAGCACTGGTACACCCCCCCCCCCACCTGGGGTTTGGAGCAATGGTACACCACCCACCGCTCACCCTGGGGTTTGGAGCACTGGTACCCCCCCCCCCCACCTGGGGTCTGGAGCACTGGTACCCCCCCCCCCCCCACCTGGGGTTTGGAGCAATGGTACACCACCCACCGCTCACCCTGGGGTTTGGAGCACTGGTACCCCCCCCCCACCTGGGGTCTGGAGCACTGGTACACCCCCCCACCTGGGGTTTGGAGCAATGGTACACCACCCACCGCTCACCCTGGGGTTTGGAGCACTGGTACACCCCCCCCCCACCTGGGGTTTGGAGCAATGGTACACCACCCACCGCTCACCCTGGGGTTTGGAGCACTGGTACACCCCCCCCTCACCTGGGGTTTCGAGCACTGGTACACCACCCACTACCCACCTGGGGTTTCGAGCACTGGTACACCACCCACCACTCACCCTGGGGTTTCGAGCACTGGTACACCCCCCCCCCCAACCTGGGGTTTGGAGCACTGGTACCCCCCCCCCCCACCTGGGGTTTGGAGCAACGGTACACCACCCACCACTCACCCTGGGGTTTGGAGCACTGGTACACCCCCCCCCAACCTGGGGTTTGGAGCACTGGTACCCCCCCCCCCCACCTGGGGTTTGGAGCAACGGTACAACACCCACCACTCACCCTGGGGTTTGGAGCACTGGTACACCCCCCCCCCCCAACCTGGGGTTTGGAGCACTGGTACCCCCCCCCCCCCCCCACCTGGGGTCTGGAGCACTGGTACACCACCCACCACTCACCCTGGGGTTTGGAGCACTGGTACCCCCCCCCCCCCCACCTGGGGTCTGGAGCACTGGTACACCACCCACCACTCACCCTGGGGTTTGGAGCAACGGTACACCACCCACCGCTCACCTGGGGTTTGGAGCAACGGTACACCACCACAACCTGGGGTTTGGAGCAACGGTACACCACCCACCGCTCACTGCTCACCTGGGGTTTGGAGCAACGGTACACCACCCACCGCTCACCTAGGGTTTGGAGCACTGGTACACCACCCACCGCTCACCTGGGGTTTGGAGCACTGGTACCCCCCCCCCCCCCCCCCACCTGGGGTCTGAAGCAATGGTACACCACCCACCACTCACCCTGGGGTTTGGAGCACTGGTACCCCCCCACCTGGGGTTTGAAGCAATGGTACACCACCCACCACTCACCCTGGGGTTTGGAGCACTGGTACACCCCCCCCCCCCACCTGGGGTTTGGAGCACTGGTACCCCCCCCCCACCTGGGGTCTGAAGCAATGGTACACCACCCACCACTCACCCTGGGGTTTGGAGCACTGGTACACCCCCCCCCCAACCTGGGGTTTGGAGCACTGGTACCCCCCCCCCCCACCTGGGGTCTGAAGCAATGGTACTGCACCACCCACCACTCACCCTGGGGTTTGGAGCACTGGTACACCCCCCCCCCAACCTGGGGTTTGGAGCACTGGTACCCCCCCCCCCCCACCTGGGGTCTGGAGCACTGGTACACCACCCACCACTCACCTAGGGTTTGGAGCACTGGTACACCACCCACCGCTCACCTGGGGTTTGGAGCACTGATATACCACGCAGGTCTCCGGGGTGAGTTTGCGCAGGCTCATCGCCTTGGAAAGGGCCTCTCGCACGGTGACGCCGTACCGGACGGTGACGCTGGTGCGCTGCTGGTTGGGCAGGTGCGCCCTGATGAAGGCCTTTAGAGGTGACGGCGGCACGGGCGCCGGTGAGCCGCAGCTGCCTACGCTGACTCCTGGGAGAGAGACGAGGGGTAGGTTAGATGGGGCCGAGAAGCGCGTTGGCTAGAATGTTGTATTCTAGGGTGTCAGATACGGTTGGTGATGGAATGTTCAATCGGATGAGGCGGTTCAAAACGGCAAGGGCAGAATATGATTAGCAGACGAGTGTCACGCCGCTTGGACAGACATCTAAAGGAGCACGTCTATATTGATTATCCAAGCGGATACACTACACAGTACACACACGGGTAGAGACTTCCACCCAAGTTGTCGGAGGCGCAACAAACAACTATCTCAATTAGCGCCACAAACGACACAGAGGTTCTCCGACGCAAGGTCCGGCGACAGGTCACAGAAAGAACTGGTCCCCGCATTCCGTCAACATGCTACATAGTAGACACTGGTGAAACCCACAAGCCTTATACAATATCACAGTATGACGTAGGACACTTGTCTCTCCGGCAGCTCGGAGACGCTCTCATAGTCATCTCCGTGTCATTTTTCCACATCCGCGTCACTACTGAGCGGACTGCGAGCGGTGAATGTTAGCAGCGCACGTGGCTCCGGGTCGTTTACGCGCCAGGCCGAAACGGGAGCCGTTGCATCAGCACACACGCACGCCGGCACACATACATACGCGGCGGGTCTGCCGGGTCGCGGGCAAATACCGGCAAATCGATAGCTCCGACGGCACGCTCCAAACACGGCCCGAAATAGACACAGACGCCGCGCGCCGGCAGACACTCATGCACAAGCGGGCCGGCCGGACCGCCGGCTGACATATCGGCTCCGGGCGGCCGCCCGCATACCAAACAGACCAGTCGAGGTCGTCCTACCCCAACACCGTCCGGCAGCGGGGCTCCGTTCGGTCAGACAGACGGTCTGTGCAGCCCGAGACGGACCCCGCACCGCCCGGACAGCCCGTCAGCCGGCGCAGCGGGGACAGGACCTACGTCACCGTAAAATTCATTCCCGAACCCGAAATGATCACCGGCCCACCGCGGCGTACTAGGCCGGTTTAAATTAATCGCCGCCAGCCAAGGCGCCAGCGACGGCGCAATACCGCTGAAAGGGGGACGCTCGGCGCGACAGCGCGGCCGCCCATAGTCCCCGAGCCGGTGCCAATACGGCTAATTAGGTGCCGGCCGAGCCGCGGGAGCCGCAGTGGCGTCACGACAGACCACAGCCACCCGGATGTCACCGGAGGGATGCGCACTCCTCAGCGCACAGAAAGAACCCCCGAGTCATTATCGGCAGGGCTGCAGCCGGATCTGGAGACAGCCAGCTCCCAGCGCGCAGACATTCAGTTTCAGTTGAGTTTCCGGCACGAGTACCAGTAGTTGCGAGTGTGTGTGTGTGGGGGGGGGGTGGGGGGGGGGGAGGAGGAGATACTTGGATACAGAGACGATGTGTTTTTTGGGGAAAGTACCGCACATTCAAACTAATCCTGGAAAGGCAAATGTTGCCTCGAGGCTCAATGATTCCGCTTTTCAATAGCATCCGACACGCATCAACCTGGGCAATGAGTGAGGCTCAGTTGTCAGGCTTTTGTGAGTTTGAACGACTATTGAGTCTGAGCCTTTGAATGCATTCAATGAGCAAAGGGAACGGCGTTCCCTTTGCGATAAAGACAGCAAATTATCGTTGTGCAGCGCTATTACAACTTTGTATACAACTGTCATGATATTACATTCAGTCTGCGGATATCAAGATGAAGGCGTCACGATCGGGACGAAAACAATGCAAACCATAAGCAGCAATGTTAATTTATGTAGGCACATTTAAAACATTCAGATTTAAATATGGAAAACAAAGCGGAACTTCCACCAAGTACCTAGCGCTCGTTGCAGCAAGTGGGACCGTTATGAATTGCAAAGCATGTCCCGCAGGATCTTAGTAATGGAACAGTCAGCCTTTTATGACATTCGTGACCCCTCCCCCCAAAAAACAGTGTCTCCACCATCAAATCCCTGGAACTTTCTGCCCTTAGTTCCAAGGCCTTAACAGATGACGTCCATGAGACCACGAACGACAGATGCACCGCCTAGCGAAGCTGTAGGCCCGTCGCAGTGGAATTGCACCTAGACATTGGACAACTATTGCAACCAGTGCAGCCTAACCGCATCTACGCCAATCAATCTCCAAAGCTAACCACCTCCGCGACATCTATCGCCCGCACAACTCGTCCACTGCCGGTGCGGGAGGACTCCACCGCAGGACTCCAGCGCTACCTACCAGCAACTGGACAGCTGATGTACTACAACACCCGAACGCCACCTAGTTAGAACAGATCACATTCATATTCACTTCAGCACCAACTGGCAAAGGTCGTCCCCCACAGCACAATCCCACAGAGGACAGCTACAAACCAACCCGCACTTAACATCCCGGCACAAACTACACCTCAATAGGCACTGCACTGCTTTGTACGAGCTGCAGGAAAAACAACTTCTACCAAATGTATCTCCAGTCTTCACACCACCCACTACCACATCCCTGCCTTCTTTCCTCACTCCCCAGCCTCCCCGGATCAGCACCCCTCCCCGCGCCGGACACTCACCAGAGGAGACGTGAGGCACCGGCCGCTCGACGGTCTCGCCGCCGGCCCCTGCGCCGTCCAGGCCCCCGTTGGTGCTGGCGCCGCGAGCGATCGCCTCCTGCAGCTCCTGCCGGCGCGCCTCGAACTCGTGCAGCTTGTGCGTCAGCTCGTTGTACTCCTGCGGCACGTTCAGGGTGGCGATGTGACTGGGAGGACGGAAGGGCAGCCGAATAGGTGACAGGACGGGTATAACAAATATCTGCGCGGCTTCAAAGTATTTCAGGACGACTCTTCGTAGTAACCATAGAGATCTTATAATATTATAAGATCTCTATGGTATAATATAATATTATAGAGATCTTATAATATTATAAGATCTCTATGGTAGTAACACCAATGACGGCTACGAAAAAAAGCGAAGACAAATTGAGATATTGCAACCAAATAACCGAAACTTGTGACATTACAAAGGTAGCTTACAAACACATTTTGCACCCATTGCTAATGACACATCACATTCGCAATATCAACGTGTAAATCTTAAAATAACCGACGACTTGTAAAACCATCAAAACTGGTAACATGAACAAACCATAATCAAAGGTGGCACACTGCGAGCGAGTGCCGGTGGCGGTACTTACATCCAGGTACATATTGGGCGGGTGCTGGAAGCCGGCGAACTTGGCGTTCAGCGCATCTACATTCTCCTTTTTCAACCGTATCACATTCTGGATGTTTTGTAACTGAAACACAGAACGGACAAGATGTTACAAACATTGCTGCGCAACTCATTAACCCAGAAGATGGACGAGGGAGGCATTTATGCCAGCATGTACCTATCTCTTATCCATGGCCAGTCTGAATGCATAAATACGCATTACACCATATTTATAATCCTTGCTGAATAGGAAATATATAATAAATAATACTGACACAAACACGGTCTGCGAGGCTCGTGCGACACAAACATCATTAGGTAAATCATCAAAGCATCACGTCTGACCATGAAAGTCGGAATCAAGGCTATCTAGTCGGGATGCCATAATACGCCAGTGACATGCCGACTTATTTTTAATGCCATCGACTTCTTAGAGCTGCGAATGCCACCAGATATAGACTAAGGCAAAGTATGGCGTCACTCGATAATGACGTCAAACCAGAGTACGTCATCATACCGCGGACGGATGAACGTAGAATCAACGCGAAATAATTTAAGGCATTTACGCTATATTGGTGCGGAGCTTCTTCATCCCTCATTGATCAAAACATATCTTAATGTCGATACCCTGCCTTTTTTTGTGGGCATTATATGTCAGCGTTCTGATTACGCCTGTTTTATGGCAGTGACCTCTTACTAGCTATGGGGAAAAACGCATCAGTTCACCACTCTAATAGACCGACGAAGTGGTGGAAAATCGAACCAGCCTTTCCCAGTCCTCGATGGGAGACATCCGCCAAGCTAGTGAAAATATCCAGTTAGCTTGATGGAATCTTACAAACATACTGATCACGAATATCATTCTAGCACGAATATGGCCGGCCAATGCTATACAAAAGACACCGTGTTTTAAAGTCGAGACATAAGGTTCAAGTAAATTATATTTTTGCAAAAAAAGGTTTCTACAGTACCCTTTCAACAGAAAACATTGTTTTTTTTTTAATCCACCAGACCATGAGTTTCAACTAACGCCCTATACCGACAGTCCGACAGCGAATTCAACGGGAGCGCACCCCACCTCACGCCAGATGTTGAACCGGTGCAATATGACATTAAATCGGTGCACCACAGCTTGGACAGCGTCATTTCTTCAGAGCCCATCGCGTCAGGACCAATGACGGTGAAAAGGATACCACGGAAAATGGAAACAATAATTAACATGTCCGGAATACGCAGGGGCCCGGGAACGATTTTCAAGTTGGGGGGGGGGGGGGGCGAGCCTAAAATACCTGACATGATGCATATGAAACAGTGGCGTAGCTAGGGGTCTAAGCCTAAGGGGACACGTACCCCATCGGGTTCAAAGGGTCCCTCGGGTCCGAGGGGCCCTGCGGCGCCATTGGACCGCTGAGGACTAACGATTGCCATATTTCGACTTCGAAGGGCCCCGTGGGGCTCGTTAGAGTAGGTACCTCATGGGCCCCAAATAGCCACACTAAGATCTCCATAAGGGCCCCATGCCGGCTTCTGAGGGCCTCTTATAACTTTTAAGAGCCCCTCGGTGGTCTCCAAAGGCCCTTTACTGGCCTCTTGAGAGTTCTTACCGGCCTATGAGGGGCCACTTCTAGGGGCATTTCCCGACTGTAATGGTCCCGCACTTATTTTTCTGAGGGCCCCATAACGGCAACTGTGGGGCCCTCATCGGCGCCTATGATGGCCCACGGCCATATCGGTGTCTCTGAGGGTTTCACACCCCGAACTCTGAGTGCCTACACCAGTGCCTAAAAGCCCTATATCGGCGCCCCGAGGACCCAACCAACACCTGCGCAATGCGCATCTAAAGGCCATCCACTGGTGACTTTTGAGGGCCCCACACCGGTGACTCTGAGGGCCCCACCGGCGTCTGAAAGTACCATGCCGGTCTCTAAGGACCCCACAGGACTTCTTCTGTCGGCCTAAGGGCCCCTTGCCGGTCACTGAGACCCCCTGCCGGCTTGTAGAGAGCTCGCGTCAGCAGCTCTAAAGGCCCCACACCCGTCTGTAACGGCTCCACACCAGCGTCTATGAGGACCTACAGCAACGCCTGTAAGGACCCTCACCGGCGCCTCTGAGAGAAACACACTAGCACCTCTGAGTGCCCAGCCCACACCGACACCTGCATGACGGCCCCACACCAGTGCCTCTGAACTCTAAAGGCCCCTTACCGGCGGCTCTGAGGGCCCTGCGCCGGTTATTCTGAGGGTGCTACCGATAACTGAAGGCACCACACAAGCCCTTAGTGTCACTGAGCTTTACCCCGCGTTCGATGTCTCTCGGACGGCGAAGATTCTACGCCGTCCGGCCAATCACGTTTCATAACCGCAGCCGAGCCCCCGCTGACCTTGGACGGGATTGGCTGGACGGCAAAGAATCTTTGCCGTCCGGGAGACATCAAACGCCGCCTTAATCTCATACCGGCCCTCCGAGGGCGCCAGCCGCCACGTCAGTGCACTCATCGCCCTACACCCCTCCCTCACACCCGGATCGGGTAAACTGTGATATACCTATAGCAACGATTTTACCACCGTTGTATGTACGTTATGTATTTCTCAAAGTTGACTCAAAATGGTCCATTATAAAATATGGCCTTATATTATAACTTATGGCCAAGGTCAGGCTCAAACCAAAGCGGGATGACAACAGCAGATGTTGTCAAATCGATACTGTACATATCAGCAGAAACCATTCAGATGGCAAGGAAAATGCCGTGTGTTGATGTTTAGATGTAGGTATGAAGGAAACAAGAAGGAAAGAAGTCCGGAAAAGGGAGGAAAGATCCTTTCCCGCTGCCTCAATGTTGAGGGGGCGCCGCCCCCTCGGCTCCCAAGTTGGGGGGGCAAGCGCCCCCGCTGCCCCCCCCCCCTGTTCCCGGGTCTATGGGAATACGGGAACAAAACTGATCGGGACAGGACGAGGGGGAAGCACACGAAACGGGAACGAAAAGGGAGGAGATAGGGCGCTATTTCCATTGCGTCGTGGCGGTGCAGTTTCAACACCGTCGCGTGCCAGAGGATCAACCACTATTGACCGACCGCACCTACTATATTATCACAGTGAGCACTCTTTCGGACACCCTCACGTGGCCGTCAACACGGCGTTCCATACTGATCCATAACACTATAGGTGAAGACATGACAGTAAATACACCAGAGGTGAAGGCAGGGCACAGCATGCGTTGCAGTGCGAAATGAGCGTCATTAGACACAGGGGGTGCGAATAAGGATAAATTTGTCATTGACTTTCCACAGATCATGTCAACTAATTCATGAAAAACATAAATCTTTAAACGCTAGACCAGCCGGCGTGTGTCCCCGGTCAATTGACCCGCACCGTTCGCTCCGATCGGTGGGTAGTTACCGCTAGCCGGTCAGTACCTACTCAGCGGTGACCGCACCGCCACAGATCCGGCTGGAACGGGTATTCCAGCGCCACTCTCCACTTTTCACATTCCACCCTGTGCCAGGTTCCAGACCACATGGGCCTTGGCCACTAACGACACAATTCACAACAGAATGCTGCTATCAGCCCACAGGTATGCCAGTGCGCGCGTCAGAATTACACCGAAGACAATAAGCGAATGCGCAGCGAAATAAAGTGAATGCTGAATACCTCGATAAGTTGAGAGGAAAAGTCTTCCCCATATGCATACTACGCTGTTTCGTTAATATAGAAAAATATAAAAACATAGTTGCAATAATTTACACACAAAGCATTTCACGGCGCCTGGACTACAGAAGTCATCGGCGCATCTGCCACTCTTACAAAGTTCAATGGTCACTTGTATTTATCCCTGCTCTTATTTTCAGCATGTGAAATGAGAGGGGAATGTTCCCGAAAGAAAATGAACGATGATAGCCACATCATCCACCATCCGAGTACCAGGAGCCTGCCTCAATATTACGGATATTTAGAGCCACAGGACCAAAATAGCCAGACATTTGAAAGTGCCACCAGCCCACAACTGCAGGGTTCTCAACGTGTCGGCTCTTGTGAAGAAATTTGGGGAAGCCAGAATCAAATCAATGTCAGCCAAAAATGATTTAAATATCATAAGTCGTCACCTACAAAGCTTGCATGCGCATAAATGGACACGTCAGTGTAAGGCACCATCCGCATTTCAATTGGAAACCTATAGGACCAATTCCTCCACGAGCGAATATGGAGGCAAAGTGTGGTTTCCAATGTGTTGGGACTTGTCTGAACGCAGACCTTGGCCTAATAATTAATGACATGACCCGTCATGCAGAAATGAGCAAAAATAACGTTCTAGGCAGACTCCCACTGGATTAGAGGAGCATCAAAAATCAAAATACCGGCGAAATACCAAAACTATTCGATGGAATAGGTACAAATACCGAATTGGCATCTTTTTAACCGAAAAAAAAAATGTTGAAAGCCGATGGACACCACTAGTCCTTCCCAATACCTACACGGCAAACTCCTTCAGACCTCTAAAGTTCATCTATTAAATGCAGCTCCCTGCCAATGACGGCTCCGCCCCGCTGGCCGCCCCACCTGCACAATGGCCTCCTTGACGTCCATGTCCGACGGCCAGGCGAACTGAGCGTCTCGGATCTGCATGGTGGCCGGTGCACCGAGCGTCCGCCGTCCGCCGACCCTGTCCGCTGGCCGGTCGGCACCTCACTGCCGCCGCCGTGGCACGCGCCGTGGCGCCGCCGGCGGCGGCACCGGCCAGCTGGCGCACCTGCGCGGAGCGGCGGCCAGCTGTCCGGCGGCCAGCCACAGGTGCCCCGCGGGTCGGCAGACAGTCCTCTCGGCACCTCCCTGACCCTGCACCGCCTCCCTGCGCGACCCGGCCCGGCGGCCAGCTGTCCAGGTACCCATGGGTAGGCCGTCCTCTCCAGAGTCCAGACCTCGCTGACAGGGCCTGCACCACCCTGACCGGCCCGGGCCGTCCTCTCCGAGCAGCCAGAGAGAGACGTAAAATACCTCTCGGTCCCCCGCGCCGGCCACGGATGCCCGAGGGTCGGCCGTCGTCATCTCTCCGCGGTTCCTTGCTTTAGCAGGCCCCCGGACCCATCCCACCGTAATCAGGACCGCTCCCACTCGAAAATGGGCAACCGATTGGCCATCACGGTGATCGGCCCAACACACATGATGCCGTTTGACCTCCGTCAGGGAGCATACTCTTCTGGTGTAAACATTACCAGTGAATATGGACGCCCGTGATGGTTTCAGAATCTGCTGGCTTTTCTGTTTGAGCACAGCCCTTGGGCTCGGGACTAATGACACGTTTGGTGATAACGGAAGGATGGCTGGACTGACTGATCCCATTGCAACTTTCCGGCCCAGCACACACGGACGCAGCATCCCTATAATGCCACGACACAAAACACCAGGACACGCTCATCTAGCGATGACGCACGACATTTCTAACTCCACGAAGACAGCAAATGAAACACTCCACGGGTTTTCGGGTTTTCAATCCTCATCCGCGATCCGTCATTCCCCTCACTGTTCTTCAATCAGCCAGGGATAGTTCGACCACTTATCAGGCCGAGTGCAAACTGATCTCAGAGCGGATAGACCACTCACTCGGCCAGCTCGTCGACCTGGCCCAGTGCCGACAGCCGTGAGGAAGCCGTACGATGCTGCGAAGCGCCACTACCCCGCCGCCCCCCCGCGAAAGGGCTCACTGCCTGTGCCTCAGTGCCCACCACCCTCCTCTCCCCAGGCGAAATGGCCCGCCGGTGTCTGACCGACTAACTATCTGGACTGTCCAGTGTCCACTTCAGGCCAATGTCAATCAAGATGTGCACCGTCACCGGCCGAAGGTGAATCCCGACCAGTTTGGGGCAGGTTAGAGATGACGGTAATAGGTAGATTGACTCGGTACCGGCGCCCCTACAGGTGCTCCACCACTGCAAAATACATTTCTAGGTGCACCATGCGCGGGTGTTTACCACCACACACTATTTATACCATCACTTCATGATCATAGGTGCCGGGTAAAGTCAGGCCTCAGGGCGCGTGGACAACACCTCACGTTTGGCGTCGTCGCGGGCAGACTATACTCTTTTCTCCTATCCAGACTGCCTGCCTGGATAGGAGAACGACACCCGTTACAGCGGCGCACCGCCAGACAGCTGAGCAGCGTGACGACCCACTGACGAAGGCGCCGCCGTCACGCGTCACGTCACCGGCACCCAGCCGTCACGGTCAGCCGTAGCTCGTCCCAAATGATAACGATATGTCG
Organism: Amphibalanus amphitrite; assembly: GCF_019059575.1. Classification (NCBI taxonomy): domain Eukaryota; kingdom Metazoa; phylum Arthropoda; class Thecostraca; order Balanomorpha; family Balanidae; genus Amphibalanus; species Amphibalanus amphitrite. Next base: position 27,871 of record NW_024882780.1, on the reverse strand, counting down.
CGTCAACCGACCAAATCCTGCCCTGAGGCATGGTGTCACGTGACCCCATCCTGCCCTCCGGCATCGTGTGTCATGTGGATACCATACAACCTTCGGGCATCATGTCACGTGACTTTAAAACGGCCCGTTTAGTCATGTCACGGCACTACACCGCTCGACCGTCAAACGGCACGTGCCGCCAGATGAGACAGAAAATTGACCACACTCGCCACACACAATAACAGGAAATTTGCATTTACATTACACTCGATACGAAAACAACATGCAACGGGAATTCAGCAAATGTAATTCCCAGATGTACCTACACCTCTGCAATGCTTCTCGGTTGATGGACACGTACTAAATTGTGTCTTTTGCAGGACAAAATCCCAATAATAAACTATCCGTTACGGTTTCTTCGAAGGCACCGCTTCAGTAAATGGCCACAAGAAAGGACAAAAAGCCCACCGGGTGTCACCGTCCACTGGTTGATTTGCGTGCCTGCACTGTACGAGACAGATAGAGCGCCGATTGTGCAAAAATACCGGCTGGGTAACTGAGCTGCCCTGGCTCACACGATGTGTCAATCTACGTACAAGCAATGGCGAAGAAACACTCGGCAAGAAAGGCAAAGCCTATGGAAAGCCAATAAAAGCAAGAAAGCCTACGGACACCCAGACTGATCATCCACCGTTGGCGTAGTGTGACACATTCAACGCGTCACTGGCTGCACCGCACCCTTCTGGAACCCAGCCTGACGGTTAGCGAGGGAGGGGTAAATTGAGGTAAAACGACTACAGAGACGCGACGGACTAGCCAATATTTGTTACGATAGGTGCCGTTTACGTTTGTTGCACATTGCACTCATTGAGTTTGCTGGTCAAAATCATTTTGTTGGCGAGGCAAATCCCCAGCTGGATTTCACCTCGCTCAAGTATCAACTAAGTCAAACGGTTATGATAGATCACGGCAAATATAGCATGAGTATACACTCAAACAGGGGGTGGACAGTGGACGCTATGTCAATTGACAAATAACGGCTAACCATAACGATTGATGCGTGCAGGACATCATCGTGAAGTCGAGACCTTGGCAAACATCGAATAGCGATTGGCACGGACAGGAGAGCGAGAGTACAGGCAAACTAAATCGATTAATTCGCGACGGCAAACAAAATATGCAACCGGACAAGCACGACGAAATCAAGTCAGAAATGTGAACGTCACCTTCGCCGCTGACCGACAGCGCTCTCGGGCGCAGCCAGCGCCGTCGCTGGGTCGCGGTGATTACCACCGGAACGGAGCGGGCCAGGCTGGGCGGTCCGCCATGCATGGTCGGCGGCGCGGCTCGCGGCGCCCGCTGCCCATAACGCTCTCCCCGGACCGAACAGCCCACGGCCACCGACACGGTGCCGGCGCGGCGGCCCGACGCCTCCCGACGGTCACGCAGCCAAGCGTGCACGGGGAGCCGCTGGAAGGCTGGTGACCTCGGCCGATCCGCCGGATCCGACCTTGTCCGACTCGTTACCGCTACACCAGGCGGGTGGGCGGGCCGGCCGAGGTTCTGGCATGGTTGCGGTAGGCTCGTATCGGGTTGCGTTAGCTCCCGGTCAGAGCTCGTCAACCAGTATCAACGCGCGTCCACCGGATACGCCGCTCCGGTGACGTCATCGGCCCGTTATCACACCGCCGCTGGTGTAACTCTGCGCGGCGACAGGTCCCTGTCCAGCACGGCAGTCTGCCGGCCGACCACCGTCGGCGCCTTAGTGGCATCCGGGGCCCGCCCGGCGCCCAATCAGCGGCCAAACGGCCGTCCGGTGACGTCACCCATCGACGGCGTGACGTCAGCCGGGCCGACTATCGGCAGCGACGGTCCGATCGGCCGACCCGGGACGTCACCAGTTGACCTGTGACGCCAACCCGCCGGCCGCCGCGGACCAACGAAAACAAACCGGCCGCCGTGGGCCCTTCTGCCCACGGGCCGGCACGGAGCCAGTCCAAAGGCCGGGGTGGCCGGTCACCACACGTGGCACAATTACCGTGGAGGGGCGTTCCACGACAAATCGACAAGTGCCCTGCACCCTCATATTTTATTTTTTGCTTAAAATTGGTCTAACGGGTTGTGATGGGCGGGGAAGCCAGCTGTGGCAAGGATTTTTTTCTTCGAACAACGGTTTCCGAGATATAGCCTCGGGCAATTCCGTGAGTTTGCGCTGCAGCCCTATGTTTGGCGGCCTATAACTCAGAAACTATTGGTTTTTTACGATAAAAACTTGATATGGTTCAACTCACAATCAACCAACAAACATTTTGGCTATCTCGGATTTTCAATTTTTGAAAATTTTGATCACGTGACCTTTTGTTCTATTTTTCGAAGAGTGACCTTGATATTTTCCCCACTGAAAGTTGCAATTTTGTCTGATGACGATTAAAGCCTGGTCAATTGTCATTCATATGCGATAATAAAAATAGTGGTTATCGCCCTGCGTTGACCTCAGGTCAGGTCATTTTTATGACCTGTCCATTATTACGAGCGGGAGCGACAGCGAGATCTCGAGAATAAAGCAAGGTAGCGACAAGCAATAAACGGTAAAGGGTACACACGGATAAGGTCTATAATTTTTACTGAGGTCATTTTCAGGTCAGGTCAAAGATGACGTCACAGGAGCTAAAAGGAAGTCAAAATAGCGGCACTATACATATATATGAAGTTTTTCTCGAATAACTTTCAAGGTATCCCACCTAGGAACAAACTAATAGCACCATCGTGATCCTCTCGTCGATCCGCATCGAAACATATGTATTTTGACCTCGAAAGGTTGAAAGGTCAAAAGTTGACCCTAGGTCACGTGATCTAAGGTCAACTTTTGACCTTTCGTCCTTTCGAGGTCAACATACATATGTTTCGATGCGGATCGACGAGAGGATCACGATGGTGCTATTAGTTTGTTCCTAGGTGGGATACCTTGAAAGTTATTCGAGAAAAACTTCATATATATATATGTATAGTGCCGCTATTTTGACTTCCTTTTAGCTCCTGTGACGTCATCTTTGACCTGACCTGAAAATGACCTCGGTAAAAATTATAGACCTTATCCGTGTGTACCCTTTACCGTTTACCGCTTGTCGCTATCTTGCTTTATTCTCGAGATCTCGCTGTCGCTCCCGCTCGTAATAATGGACAGGTCATAAAAATGACCTGACCTGAGGTCAACGCAGGGCGATAACCACTTTTTTTATTATCGCATATGAATGACAATTGATAAGGCTTTAATCGTCATCAGACAAAATTGCAACTTTCAGTGGGGAAAACATCAAGGTCACTCTTCGAAAAATAGGACAAAAGGTCACGTGATCAAAATTTTCAAAAATTGAAAATCCGAGATAGCCAAAATGTTTGTTGGTTGATTGTGTGTTGAACCATATAAAGTTTTTATCGTAAAAAACAATAGTTTCTGAGTTATAGGCCGCCAAACATAGGGCTGCAGCGCGAACTCCAGGAATTGCCCGAGGCTATATCTCGGAAACCGTTGTTCGAAGAAAAAAATCCTTGCCACAGCTGGCTTCCCCGCCCATCACAACCCCTTACACCAGTTTTCAACGAAGAATAAAATATGAGGGTGCAAATTTAATTTTTTATTTGTCGATTTGTCGTGGAACGCCCCTGGAGACAAACATGGATTCAGTTATCGTGAGGCGGAGGGCAGTTGCATGACCTTTACAGTGGGTTTCAAAGCCGCATCCTCATACCGTCACGAAACGAACGCTAATTGTGACCGACGCCTTGTCACCGCACATGGAGGTCGTGGTCCCGTCCCAGGGCTGACTCATGATAACACTGCGGACAAAAAGAAAGCCGTTTTTTACAATCGAGCCCGCACAGTAGCTTAATGTGCTGAGAATAAGGGAAGATGTGCTGCATGGGATGATGAGCTGAGTGTTTGGGAAGATGTGCTCTTGATGTCCTGAGAGTTTGAGCAAATATGCGCTGTTTGGCCGATGTTGTGAGTGTTTGGGCAGTGTTCGGTGTACAGTGGGTCTATTTAACCCTCGCATGTGTAGGGGGGGGGTCGGATGGACCCCCCCCCATGGTTTTTCGCGAATAACTCGCGTAAAAAGCGGCCGATCGCGACGAAACTTTCAGTACCCTCGCATTGATCAATTTTACACCTACCCTGAAAATTTCATGACCCTGACCCAAATGACCTTTGACCTGTGACCTCTTTTCCAAGACCATGTTTGGCCGGAATCGCGATTTCGCGTATGTCGGCTCGCACTAGCCGCGTGTTTGCAAGCTTTTCGTGGTTTCAAACGTTCAAACATGTGATTTGATGTTACTCCCGTGTGTGTCAAGGTCACCTGAAGGTCAGGTCAGGTCATTGACCTTTGGTGACCTCGGGTGACCTCGGTTCACTTTTTCGAGTTTTACATGTTTCTAGGCTAGTTTTTGGAGCTGAATTCGAATTTAGCAACCATTTGAACATTTACGAAGTAGTTTTGGTGACTTCGTAACATGTTACGAAGCTGTCAGAGGCGGTTGATACGTACTACGAATACCCGTCACGACGCCTACTGGTTGACCTGACCTGACCTGACCCGACCTGGTCTAAATGCTTCAAGACATCATCTGTGATCAAAACTAACACGATATTCGTGATCAGCACCCCGAAAAACCCCTTAGCAGCCACACTTTACGACTTTCTAACAGGTCCCGATTTTCCCGACTTTGGGTCATTGACCTGACCTGGAAGGTCAACCAATGACCTAGGACCTTAAAATTGGGTATCATCGGCTTCCTCTCGTCACGGGCAACACGCTCGTTTTTTCCGCGAAGCTCTAGCTCGATCAGGGGCCAAACGGCAAGGGGGGGGTCCAACCGACCCCCCCCCTACACATTAGAAGCTGGCAAACGCCGCACACATGCGAGGGTTAAGATCTCCAGAGCCACCACGTGGCGCTACGGTCGGGGTAGGGCGAGTCCAAATCCCGAGGGAAGTGAGGTCACCGGTCATTGTGGGGGAAGGAGGGAGGGGGAGTGACGCGGTATCACGGCGCATGGGGCGTGCGTAGCCCCGGGAGTGGGCCGCCCAGGGCCGCCCGCCACTGCGCCGAGGCTGAGGGGAGGGGATGATGGTTGCGGGTGCGTTCACTCCGGTATGGTGGTATCCTGTTCATGTGGAACCGGCAAGAATGCGACTGAAGGGAATCATTATCTCAAACAAACGGGCAAGCCAGAGGCAGCGTCAGTTCCAGCCAAAATGTTGAACAATGATAATTGAAATCTAGGACGTATTCATAGCATGCAACTTTTCAGTCGATAGCTGCATGATGCTTTTCATGATGCATGATGAGGCTTTTCTAAACTGTTATTTGAGTTATATATTTTTCATTTGGCACGTTCAGTTTTGGTGGGTTTTATCGGGTTGAAAAGAATCAGAAAAGAAAAAAGAGTTGAAATGGCTCCAGAGACAAATGACCAAAAATATTTTCCTAAAAAAATAAAACTTAGATAAATGTTTATAAGCGATAATTTTGACTTTTGGGGAGGATATTGGGGAAAGATGTCATCGTGCTTAGCTGTGTTGCAGTAGAAGGAAAGGTTTTGGTTGTGTCTAGATAAAACCAGACCCGGGAGTGGGGCTCGAACTCACGACATCGCGTTCAGCTCACAGTTTACCCAACCTCAACGCTACGAGCACCGATCGCCCTGCGCAGCTTGCTCAGTGTTTCGGCTAAAGTTCGGCCAAAATGTCTGACGTCTTTCAATGTCACGAGGCGAAACCCCAAGGTAAATGTCCGTCCCGGTAGTTCGGTCGGTAGAGCGTTGGACTCCACGTGCCATGTGGTGAAGGCGCACGTCCCGGTTGCAAAAGTCCGGGTTCGAAACGCGACGTGTGCTTGACGTTTTTTAGCCTCCTGACGGGTATGGTTGTGGTTGGTGGCAGGCCGCTGCCAGGCGAAGTCAGTGAGGGGACCGGCCGTGCGCGGCTATGTGCGCACGTTAAAATTTGGACTCTAAACCATAGACCATTTTGCCATAGACTAAACCTCAAAACCATAGTCTGCAATAGACCAGGAATTGCTTGATCGGAGGGTAGATGGCAGGGTCAACGCTTAACAAGCTCAGCTTAGCGGGGACTGTGTCCTTGTGATTCCTTCCATTCAAAAGGTTCGGGCCAAATTTATATTAAAAAAGGGGGAGCCGAACCAGGTTGGACCGAGTTGAACCAGGCTGGACCGGGGTCATACATGCAATCATGGTCAGACAAAACAGAAGTTAATTTCGGGTCAAATATTTTTATTAACTGATCTTATTGTTTTTTTAGCTTACACGTATAGTAACTTTTAGCTTTTTTAACTCGAGACTTCATGCACAGAAATGTGGCGTTCGTCCACTTTTCCTCACCGTCTCTTAGCGACTTGATTCCATGTGGCGGCGGAACGGGGGAGGGGGCATCGGGGCACCGTGCCCCCGTTTGATTTTGGCATTTTAACATTAGCCCTATGGGAGTTGCATGGAAAGAATGGGACCAAAAGTCGGCAGTGCCCCCACTTCATTAAAGGTGTTCCGCCGCCACTGCTTGATTTGACCCTAAAGGCGTCTTACCAGCAAAAAAAAAAAAATCACCTACGTTATACCTAAATATTTGCCCAGGGCGCTCTACGTAAGAAACGCCAGCCGGTCAAAAAACTGGCGAACGAATACGATCTTTCTAGTGCTTGAATTATATCCAATGAAAGTTTCAGGAGACATAAATAACCTTAATCCTTATAGCTAGGAGCTCGGAGCATTCGCTAGCATTCCATTGCCAGCTGCATTATCAACGCCACATTTGCATTACTCTGGGTGCATCATAAGTAACAGTAGGTGAACCGGCCACAGCAAAACCATGCCTCATTATCCTTTCCTTCCAAGCTGCCAAGCTAACCGGCCGCCCGGCCTGGCCCGGCCCACCACCGCGATATGGAACAACACTGGAGTGCGCCATTTGCCTACGGCAGTGCCCCACCGCGCCGGGGCTGTTTGACAGGTCACCCGCACCGTCGTGACCTCGCCACCCGCCCACCTCCCCATCGGGCCCAGCTCGGTAGTGACCTCTCCTTGAATTTGACATGGACTCGACTAAGGCTCAACGCCATCTAGTTACGTCTGGAGATCCTAATAAGATCCACTGTACGTCTTTATCATGCGTTGAGAACAAACCACGAAGCGGTGACTCAATTTGATGGACATATCTCAGGGGAAAAACTGGACGCCGGAGTCCCGATATCAGAGTTATCAGTAAGTGAGAACATATGTGCAAGTCTCTTTCGTTTACTAGCGCAATATAAACCCCATCTGTATCGCCATGGACGTCAGAAAATGAGGTCGATTTCATGAATGTCAATTTTTGCCATTTTACGTCACCTATGCCGACTACAACCAAAGCGGCATGAACAGGGAAATGGCGAGGCGTTGACCGACATAAAAAACGACATAACGGAAGCGCGAAGTAAATAATGTTGTAGTAATGCCTGAACATGCCATAATGAGCACCACAAATCATCGGCGAGTTTGGCCTGCGGTTTATGCTGCTTGAATAATTGTTCATATTGCATCAACCTGGACCCAGCAAAGGTCACCACCGAGCCCACCAAGCACCGTTTGTTCCTTTTCTACAAGGCACGGCATGCAAGGCTGAACATAAACGTCCAGTTAAATAAGCCGCAGCCGCTTTTTAATGTAAACGCGGCCGGCGATCGCTCACGGCAATGACTCATTGAGGCTTGAGCTCGTCAATGCGAGGTTCGCCGTCCGTTTCATGGTCTGACTCATCACTGTTGACGCCTGGCCCGGCCGGCGGCAAACGCGCTCCGTGACCGATCGGTCGGCCGGACCGAGAACCGGCTCACCGCCAACAGTGCGGCGTTTTCGCCTCATTTCGCCCACCCGCGGCTGTCACAGGCAGATCAAAGCGGCGCGCGCCCCGGCCACGCGCTGCTATCACGGAAGGTGTCACAGGGCGACACGGACACCCCACGGATGTCACAGGGCGGCACGACACGCCCGGCAGAACGGTTCCGTGTATGCTCAGCGGCGTAATTTGTTATTCACGCCATTTGGTCAACCCGATAATGATATAACGGTGTTAGTTGGTATGGAACTGCTTCAGTTTAAGACAATGCCCTCCAACTCCAACATCAACACTGCTTGCAAGAAGCCATGTATAATATCTCATCTCTTGCTGGTATGTACGTACAGTCTGTCTTAAAAGTACCGCGCAAAGTGACGGTGGATCCATCATGCCTGACCGAGGAAGGGCCTACTAAATTTGAGTCACCGAAGCAATTCACATCTTCGTCCATTCCCTGGGTCAATTGGTTCGGTGACTTTCAAATTATAGCAGGCCCTACCTCAGTCAGGCTTGATGGATCCACCGTCACTTTGCGCGGTACTTTTAAGACAGACTGTACATGCAAAGCAAATGCAGCCGCTGCAGCCACTCTAGCTTAGTTCGGGTTCGGGAAGGTCAGAAACTGGTCAGAACCCGGACCCCAGCGTCACTGGCATCACTGTCACCGAGCCTGTCATCGGACAGGACACAGCTGTGATCGAGTGTCGAACTGGCACAATCACCCTCCCGGACGTAGCGGGGTCTAAAGAGCAGCCGTGACGAACCCCAGGCGACCCAATCGGAGCCGCAAGGTCGAGCAAGAGACCCTATGGACTCCGAGAGACCCCATATCAACCAAAAGGTTGATCGAGGTCGGCCCTACCGGAGCCGGCAGGACCGACTGAGTAGCCGTACTCGAGCTGGCAGAGCCGAGCAAGCGACCCGTTGGACTCGATGAGGTCGACTGAGCGGCCTTACTAGAGCTGCCGGACCGATCGACGCTACGGGAAGGGGCTAACACGACCAACTCATCAGGGTATGTCAGACTGAGCTAACCTAACGGACTCAGCAGGACCAAACAAGCGACCTTACTTGAGTTGCTCGAGTAAGCAGCCCTTTCAGACCCAGCAGGTCAGACCTAGCGGCTAAATCGAAGCTGGACAGATCCACAGAAACACCAAACGACACAACCAAACGACCGTCCGGTGGGCCGGGGTTGAGCGAAGCGACTCCGGCGCCGGTCAGGGTCGCGCCGCTGACCACCAGAGACCCACGTCCCTCCGATTGGCGCCCGATCGTCGGCCATGGGACAAACCAAACAGCGCTGGTTAAACAGCTCATCCGACCGGGTAACGTAAGCCAAATCATGACCGCTGACAGATCGGCGTCGGAGCGGCGATAGATCGTCAGGACTTAGCTGACAGGGAGACGGCCGCAGAGGGCGGCTAGTCCCGGCCACCAGACGGACGGACTGAGAGTCCAGTGAGCTGCAGCGGGGTACCGGAGAGGATTGATCCTCCCTAGACAGTGGTCCGCAACCAGCCAGTGCGCGGCGGGAGTGCAACTCCAAACACGAGGTGATAACCTCGCCGGACCATGGATCGTTGTATACAGTTCATCCCCATCCGTATCTTACTCGTGTGTAAACAACAGCACGGTTCCACCGATCGGCGATCAGAGACACGGGTGAACATGTCCTCGCTCCGGAGGGACAATCATTGTAAACTTGCGTCTCATTCGCCCAAACTTCACTGAGCTTTGAGCACTCGCCAAGGCCTAAGACCAGGAAATCGCATAAAATGCCCCGAAACACCCACAATAACAACCAGTTTAGTCGATAAACCGCCTACCACACCCCGCATAAACACCAAATTTGAGGACACACTGATGGCTTTGCGTGTCGTTGCCCACCGCATTAGTGACAGCATCGCTGGCTATTGCCGCTGTCCAGTACCAGCGTAACAAGGTGTTCAGTCCGAGCTGGATAAGGACCGGCACGTTGGCGCTGAACAGTACCCGCCCACGGAGAGTGTCTGTGGCAGTTACTGATTGACGCGGAGCGGGGCTGACGTAATGAACAACACCTGATCGACACTGAGGCGTCGGAGAATGTCATAGTTCACCGTACAATTATATCCTTCAGACTTCAGGGAGTGGAACAAGTGACGGACCCTATGACCACGTCAACCTCGATGAATCAGTAATGCGGAAGAGTTCTATCGTCATGCCCAGCTACGATGCAGGCACAAAGAAACGATACAAATAAATTCGTCACCGTTACGGTGCAAATGCATAGCGCACACGGGTCGGCACATGACCTTACTGCGGCCGGGTTCACATTTCCCCGAGGCCTGTTTTCCGACGGACGGCGGCCATTCCTGCTCTAAACACTGGCCTTTCCTGGCTGGTCAGCCTCAGGACACTCAGCAACAGCTACATCTACAGCGACCGTGGGCAGCCGCTTCAAAGGAGAGGGACGGGAGCGAACAGGTAACTCCAGGCACCCGTCCACTGGAGTCACGTTTAACAATGCTGGAAGACTAGGCAAGACACCAGTGGAAACCATCCTTGGGAACGGGCGTATTAATGAGAATATCGAATGACAGGTATCATCAATAACGACAAGATATCCGATACCATGGAGTCCGGTATTAGCAATGCCCAATGAGGTATCTAATGCGGAATATTGTTGATAAGAGTTACACACGGTTCCGACGAAACTGCAAGTGCACACACGTGTAAACAGCTAAGCTGACCCTCAACATTCCTTCCCCGCCGATTCCGCACAATGTCGGACGGCAATCTCGGAGCCCGCGGAGCTCGGAGCCAAGCTGGCCGTGGGCCACCGGCCAGTACCCGGTGTCAACACAGAGAGCTTGGCCAGCCAGTCGGCGAGCTGTGCGACAGTCTGGCCGCCGCCCAGCGCCGCCGCACCCACACATACACACGCGGGGCCGGTGGCAGACGGGCGCCAGACAACAGGCGCGCCCGTCAGTCGGCCCGTCGGTGCCGGCGGGCCAGATAACGGGCCGAGGGTAGGAGGGGGCTCCGGCGGGCGGGCTCCCGTGGGGGGGGGGGGGGGCAGTCATAGGAGACTGCGCCGGACTCCCGGGCGGGCCGACAGTACGAGAGGGCTGCAGCGGGCGGGCCCCCGTGGGGAGGGGAGAGGGACGGTAGAAAAAGGCTGCGGCGGGCTGCCCTGTGAGCCAGCGAGCCGCAGAGGACAGGCACCTCCCCCCCCCCCCCCCCACAAAACACTAATGTGCATTTACTGTTTGCATTAAGACATGATAATTGATAATATAGATCATGTAAGAAATGTGGCCTGCACTCGACATGTTTCAGGTTCCCAGTCTCCAGATTGATAGTTATGGCACATAGTACAACAGCATTAATTGCCATCTTTAACCCTCGCACCTGTAGGGGGAAGGGGGTCGGATGGACCTCCTCGATCGGCTCGATCCGACCCCCTCTCGATTTCTTTTTTCGCAAACTCGCGCAAAAAGAGGCCGATCACGACGAGGCGTTCAGTACCCTCGAGTTGATCAATGTTACGCCAACTCTGAAAATTTCATGACCCTGACCTAAATGACCTTTGACATATATCTCGAGACCAAGGTTGGCCGGAATCAAGATTCGGCATATGTCAGCTCACATTTTCCATGCGTTTCCAGCTTTTTGTGATTGCAAACGTTCAAACATGTGAAAAGATGTTGGTCCAATGCATTATGGTGGGTGACAAGGACACGTTGTCAATCAAGGTCATTGACCTTTGATGAACTTGCTTCACATTTTTTTTAGTTTTACACATTACTAAGGTTGTTTTTTGGAGCTGACTTCCAATTTAGCATCCATTTCAACATTTACAAAGTAGTTTTAATGCCTTCGTAACATGTTACAACGCCATTAGTGGTGGTTAACCCATAGATACTATGAATAGCCGGCAGGGTGCTTATTAATTGACCTGACCTAACCTGACCCGACCTGAATGCAAAAATACATCATCTGTGATCAAAACTTACATGAAGCTCGCGATCAGCAGCCCGACAAACCATAACAACCTTACTTTACGGAGTTCTGACAGGTCTCGATTTTCACGACTTTTGGGTCATTGACTTGACCTGGAAGGTCAACCAAGGACCAAGGATCTTAAACCCGGGTATCATCGACTTCCTGTCCTCACGGGCAGTACGCTCGTTTTTTTTTTCTGCGAAGCTTTAACTCGATCAGGGGCCGAGCGGCAGAGGGCCCAACGGGGCGTAGGAAAGTGCCGCACACAGGCAAGGGTTAAAATTAACCCTCGCCGGCATAGGGGGGTTGATGCAACCCCCTAAGGTTTTTCGCGAATAACTCGCGTAAAAAGCGGCCGATCGCGACGAAACTTTCAGTACCCTCGCATTGATCAATTTTACACCTATCCTGATAATTTCATGACCCTGACCCAAATGACCTTTGACCTATGACCTACTTTCCGAGACCATGTTTGGCCGGAATCGCAATTCGGCGTATGTCGGCTCGCATTAGCCGCGCGTTTGCAAGCTTTTCGTGGTTTCAAACGTTCAAACATGTGATTTGATGTTGCTCCCATGCATTAGGGTGGACGTCAAGGTCACCTGAAGGTCACGTCAGGTCATTGACCTTTGGTGACCTCGGTTCACTTTTTCGAGTTTTACATGTTTCTAGGCTAGTTTTTGGAGCTGATTTCGAATTTCGCAACCGTTTGAACATTTACGAAGTAGTTTTGGTGCCTTCGTAACATGTTACGAAACTGTCAGAGGCGACTGACACGTATTACGAATACCCGTCACGACCCCTACCGGTTGACCTGACCTGACCCGACCTGGTCTAAATGCTTAAAGACATCATCTCTGATCAAAACTAACACGATATTCGTGATCAGCACCCCGGAAGACCCCATAGCAGCCACACTTTACGACTTTCTAACAGGTCCCGATTTTCCCGATTTTCGAGTCATTGACCTGACCTGAAGGTCACCCGATGACCTAGGACCTTAAAATTGGATATCATCGGCTTCCTCTCGTGACGAGCAGCACGCTCGTTTTTTTCCGCGAAGTTTAACTCGATCAGGGGCCAAACGCGAGGGGGAGGGTTGGGGGTCGTACCAACTTAAGATTCAATAGCAGCATAAACCATTGTTGCATCATACCCCCTTGTGCCGTCGAAGGACGCAAAATGGCCTGTGCCGGCGAGGGTTAACCCTCGCCGGCCGAGGGGGGGGGGGGCGGGTGCCGCCCCCCCCCCATAGGGTTTTTTCGCGATAGCTCCGAACACGCTGGCGATAGAGAGCTGAAACCTGGCATACCTGACCTTTGATCCAAGCCGCATCTTTTGACACCAACCGCATTTTTGGGTCAGGTCAGGTCACTGACCTATGACGTCATAAGTGAACCTCTGCACGGTCTTCAGATGTCGCAACTTCGCAACGCCCTCACTGCCAGAGGAGATGTCACAGGGAAATGAAACTTGCAGGATCTAGTATCCATTATGAGTCCCACAACTTGTATATCTCGGAATTTTCCTAAAGGTCATATGAGGTCAGGTCATTTTCGTGACCTCACCATTATAAGTCAATGGGGAAAAATGAAAACTGCTATTCTGGCGCCGGGAACGATCTCCAACTATCTCAAGCACACAGAATCGTGATTTTATGCACTCCTTGCAAGGTTAGATGCGTCACTTTTGCAATGTTGACCTTGCATGACGTCATTTATGACGTCATCAAGGTCATATTAGTTTTTCGTCAATAACTCTTGATCAAATTGAGCTAGCGAGTCGGGAAAGCCACCAATGGACTCAGGAAGACCTGCCAAATCGAATGATATGCGACATGACCTCTTTCGACCAACTTCGTGACCTGGGGGTGCTGACCTGACCTTGACCTGAGGTCAACACCCCAAGTTGACCTGACCCGGACAAAAAGTATATCATTCGACGCGCCTGAGCGAGACGAACACGATGCTGCCAAAATCGGCGCTCTGCGGTCGTTTTTTGCGAAGTTATTCACCAAAAACTGAACCGTACCTTGGGGCACTTGACCTGACCTCAGAGGTCACCGGTTGACCTAGGACCTTAAAATCGGGTACCAATCTCTGCGTCTCGTAACGGCGCACACGCTCGTTTTTTCCGCGACGCGCTAGCTCCACCAGGGGCGAAACGGCGAGGGGGGTCGTACCCGCCCCCCCCCCCCCTCGGCCGGCGCGTATGTAGAAAACCGATAGGTCCGGCGAGGGTTAAGGCACAACACCAAAACAAATGAAAAGGAGAAAACGGCTGTATGACTTCAAAACCTGCAGGTTAAGAAAAGCAAAGGGTTTAACAGCACTCACATGTTATCAGCATGACTACACCCAAAAAATCCTTACAAGTTATCAAGGACAGTACAGCATGGCCAAAAGACAGCATTGACAGAGTGGTAAAACTGACTGAAATTAATCATTGATAGCTGATATTTTCAACTAATTCTTTTCAACATTACCTACCAATCTTCCTTCAAGCCTCTGATCAGTTGGTGTAAGATGATTAGATTCAATCATCTTGCATCTTATATCTTTATACTTTTATCTACCTAATTCTCAAAATCATTTTTCAATGGTTTATGCTGCAATTGAATCTAAGTTCCTTGAACTGATATGTTAAATTAAACAGCTTCACATGAAATCTAGCAGAGCACTTGCTTTTGACAGGTGTTGCACTTGCATCTGTTCATAATTTCATTTTCACAAGTTTTGATCTTATCTATAAAAAGCACCAACAATAGTTATAACTTTAATAGATAAGGAACTAGGCTCAAGTCCATGGGCCTTATCATTTCAAAGTTGATGAAGGGGCACTAAGCTACCTAAGTAGGTAAGTAGCTAGGTAGGTATCAGTTTCAAAACATCACAAAACTATGAAGGTGCTAACTGCTAAATAACTTACAGCAAATACTCTTTCTTCAAGACCAAAGACATGAGAATATCATCATACATGACTTTCAAATTTACTGCATGCATATAGAATAGATGTTCATTGAATGAACGTCACACTAAAAAACTAAATGCCAATGAACCTACCCAAATAAGCATAAACTATTGGACCCAAACAGCATGACATAAACTTCATGGATTGGATCTTCATGGATCCAATCCATGAAACAAGTTGACTGTACCAATGCCTGATATGCTTGACTCACTTTGACTTAAAACTACAGGATAGTAAAAAATCAAAAGCCTTTCTCTCACTTAAAAACAAATAAACAAAACTTCTTTAGATGATTGGATTGAATAGTGCGGCATCTTGTGATTGGCCCTGGCCCTCAGCAAATCAAGTCAGGAAATGTTGGTCCATGAACACATACTGATCTGCATCACATAACAGCAACATTAAGTAAAATCAAAAGAGCTTATTGGCTGAAAAGAATCTAAAACATTATGCTTAACCTTATTAAATGGGCAATCACTTAAATGATTCAAGTGATTGACCATAAATCTTATCTGGTGCTGCCTTGCTAAATAGGTGGTAAGCAGCCCTTGATTCCTTGCCTACAGCTCAATTTAATAAACAATGATATCATTCTTATTAAAGCAGCAATACAATAAACATTTTTGTGCCAGAATCCATCCTAACTATTGACAAAAACAGTCGTGGCAAACGTAGCGCACACAACATTTCCCAAAGCAAGGCCTTACGTCTACCCTTTTCAAGTGACTGACCTCATCCTTCAGGGTGTAGATATCTTCTTTGTCTATAGATTTTGACATACTTCTATTCATCACGCCCCTCCTCGACCCATTTCTAACATCATGATTTGTTGAAAACACTGGCTCAGCCATCTTGACTGCCCACAAAGTCACGTGACCTGCAGCCTATCAGCTGTTCTGGGATATATTCTGGAATGTTTATCCTTCCGATACTTCATGTGCATAAGTAAGTGAATGTTCTTTCAAATTATATATTTACATGTTTTTAAAAAACAAAACACATTTTTGAACGATGAACTAGGCATAATAGATCTTAAAAGCCTTTTAAAAGCCGAAAATCAATTAAATTTTTGGTAGTGCAAAATGGACTCTACTATGTTTTAAACGAAAAAAGAACAATATTATCAGTTGATTTTAACTTGAAGTGAGCATTTTTTTGAGATTTTACAAGATAGGATTTTTCTAAAGGAGTTTTTGCTCCGATTCTGAAAATTGAGAAAATGAAGCTAGTATAGTGCAATTTCACCTAAAAGCAGCACTTGCCACACCGAATTATCGAGACAAATGTGAATGATTGCATCTTCTTGTGTATGCATGCGATGTTTGTGTGAATATTGGAGATCTCTCGATTAGTTTTTCGTTATAACTGTATTTTGAAGGGATAAGCCTGCAATTCGGTTTTTAAAATCAGCAAGTTTTACGATACCGTGAGTTCTATCATCCATTTATCAGTGCCGTTTGAAACAAAGAATGTTGAGGTAGTGCGCCATAATATGCTCTGTTAAAAAGTGCTGACCTCCCACATGTGCTTAGGTTAGTAATATTTTACGTGTTCCATTTAAAAGCATGCAGGTATATTTTCACTTCATGTACATTTAAGTTATATTTTGTGGTGACTCTGTAAGTCTGTTTCAGTCGGGGGAGGTTTGGTCAATCGTTGTCATTTTTAGCACGTGCTATTTTTGTCACACGTGCTAAAAATGACAACGATTCTGCTATTTTTGACAACGATGAGGCCGATTTCACTCCTCAGCGAGGAAATGCAGATTTTGGAAAGATAAACACTGATTTTGGAAAAGAAGTGCTGCCACCTGGTGCAAGACGAAGAATCCAGCTTTAATATGCCTGTTATTTGTATGGTAGTTTGTTTTGTGGCCTGAAGTTGGAACTTAAAATTGAAGCATCCGAAAATGATCGATATTGATCGAAAACATGATGTTGATGAAAAAAATAATATTTTAAGTTGAGAGAGGAGGCCATTTTATCCAGATGCAGTAGTTTACTTCTTGAAATTATTTTTGCTAATGACGGCTGCTAATTATCCCTCATTACATGGCAGTCGTCGTAAGCAAAAATAATTTCAAGAAGTAAACCACCGCATCTGGATAAAATGGCCTCCTCTCTCAACTTAACATATTATTTTTTTCATCAACATCATGATTTCGATCAATATCGATCATTTTCGGATGCTTCAATTTAAAGTTCCAACTTCGGGCCACAAAAAAGGGTATACTTCAACGTTGGACTACCATACAAACAACGGCCATATTAAAGCTGGTTTCTTCTTCTTGCACCAGGTGGCAGCACTTCTTTTCCAAAATCAGTGCTTGTATTTCCAAAATCGTGATTTCCTCGCTGAGGAGTGAAATCGGCTTCATCGTTGCTAAAAATAGCTGATAGCGTTGTCATTTTTAGCACATGGTTGCCAAAAATGGCATGTGCTAAAAATGACAACCATTGACCAAACCTCCCCCAACTGGTTTGGTTTTGTAAGTGCTGTGCTGATCAAACAAATGGTACAAAGATGAAACTGGGTCTCGTCGAGGGCCGTATAATAAATTTACCTTGACTGATATCAATCTGCAGCTTCATGATGATGATGACTGTGATATTTAAAATAAGTAAAGGTATATTTTACCTTAGAAAGGCCTCAATACCTTAGCACTGCTGACTGCTGCGGGCTGCCTCATGCCTGTGTGTCATGTGATTTGTGAATGAGTTGAGTTTGCTGTGTGCACCTATGTTTCAGCAGGATGTTGGTACCAGTACAGTGAATCATGCCATGCAATGCAGAAAACCTACTGCACTGTTTCTTCTGTTTCTTCTTCTTCTTCTTAGAACTTGTTAGTCACTACTGAACTGATTCATTTGGTAGGGTTGGATAAGATCTGCTGTAAGTGCCTAGGTAGTTGGCATGATGAAAAAATATTAGATCCTATGTAGTGTTAAGGTGAATTTTTTGTTTAATTTCTACTTGCATCCAACAAAGGTAACAAAAGTGACATTTTTTATACACCACCACCCATGAACAGGTGACCAGGAGGAGCGCCCCGGCCCTCAAACCCAGCGACAACAGAGCCCTTACGTTAACACCAGAAAAACTGAGGAGATAAATGTTGAGACACTCCCTGCTAAGAAGTGGAAATAAACCAAATATAAGCACAAAAGAGGGGCAAGGGATGTTTGTATGGTATAAGAAGAAGGCAGAAATAAGTCAATGTATTGTATTGTATTGTATTGTATTTACGATCATGGGCGATCCACACATGGCGTGGCGATTACTGCCCAGAGTCTGAGTCGGGTATAAGCATGCAGGAACAGAGACCAGTCGAACAACAACACACACACACACACATACACGCACACACAGGAAGACTCTATATGCTACGATTTCTAACATACCGTGTAGGTACTTATATATGTACATACAAGACGAGTGCCTAATTCAGGCCATCACGAAGGTCTATCGTTTTTCCACAGAGACTTGACAGCGCGTGCGAATTTAGAGGGTGGCAGCTGTGAGAGGTCGGGAGGTAGGTCGTTTAGGAGCTCGGCGGCACGGTAACTGAAACGCCGCTTACCGGTTTCTAGTCTGGGACGCTGGAGCTGGAGAAGGTTATCCTGACGTGTATTTCTATTCCTGGTTGAGGAGTCCCGGTTTTTGGCAAACATAGAGGCAAGTGCTACCGGTTCGCCGTAGTGTATCGCCTTACGTGCAGTGGCCATGGTTTGAAGTTTGTACATAAATTCGGGCGGCATCCAGTTGAGTTTCTCGCGCAGGTCAGTGACGTGGTCGAATTTGCGACGGCCAAAAACAATGGACTAATGGGTCATTGACTGAACTCTTGCTTAACATCCCACTACGATCCTGTATTGTAATGTTAACTTATCCAGTGGTGTGGAATTGTGCTGAGTTGGGTAGCACGAGTTCTTCCCCCAATTCCATGCCAGCTTGGCTTTGGGGCCGCAACAGATGGCTGAGGTCAAGTTTACCACTAGGGTGACAGCAGATTTGCTGTACCCATTCCACCCCATAAGATCTGCTGTAAGTGCCTAGGTAGTTGGCATAATGAAAAATATTAGATCCTATGTAGTGTTTAGTGGTGTCACCCAACTTGGCAAAAGTATGCACCCCTGCATTTATCTTCAGATTACCTGGAAATGATTGATTATTTTCTTTTACAGAAAGTAAACATGACATAACCTGCACTATTCAGCCATGAAGATTGACAGGACAAAGCTGCGTAAAAGCAGCTCACAAGTGGTATGTATTTATCTTCTACCTATCTGTTTTGATTCTTTACATTTGGCTGCTTTCTGATAATACCTACACCATTTGATTACCTATCGTTCTTGCATTATCCTCTATTTAATTATGTCATGTTGTGTTAGTATTCCCTATTGAGTCCTATGCTGAGTAAAAATTTCCTGGCTCTCTATATCACTGCAGTTATTTTCAACCATTTCATGCTTAATATTTTTTGTTTGTTCATTGTTTAAAGACTACCTACATCAAAAAAGCTTCAATTGTTATTTTGATTGTTTTTTTTTACATGTGTCTTGCACTGATAGAGCTGCATGCAGGATGTCTTTTCTTTCTGAAACATTATTCAACTATCTAAATAGTTAAGTGTACTGTTCAGTTACCATTAAATTAATATCATTTCCAAAAAGCATCTGTGGTTTTAATTTATTCTTGGTGCTAAAGCAATGAATGTCTAGTCACTGTGTATTATAATTATGAAGAGCAACCTTGGCTCAAACTTGGATGCTTCAGTCAGATATCAAAGGCTATGCAGCTTGAGCATCATCTAAGCCAGCCTGCAAATACCAATGCTTAATCTGCTTAATCACCTATGCCAAGTGTTCTTGAGTGCACATTCACTTCTTTATGACATTGTTTGCATTCTTTTGAAAGTTTTTTTTTTATCCTGTCATTTGACACAATCTATGGCTTAGACAATATCATAAGTCATAACTCATAACAACGTCTTAGCAACCATGATGTCTTCCATATCATTTTTATAATCTGGTACCTGTTTGCACTTTGCAATATGTCAAACTTCACACCTATTTGTATCAGCTCTTAAATGCTATTTCTCATATGCAGCAGAATCCCATAACTTTATGGGTGGGAAGGAGGCAACCTCCTTGCAGTATAAAAGGGTCTGCATCTCATTAAATAGCTAAATACTGGACATCAATTTAAGCATGCAGTTTGATCCAGTTTGTCCCTTAATGGTTTCTGATTCAATTTAAACGTCCTTCAAATATTCATGCTTAACTGCTAGACATCTTTGAATTTTTCTTGGATATATTTCATTTGTAGACCAACAAGGCACTGCTTTGATAAAAGCTGCGAAGCCAATATACCTATGTAAATATTAGATCAGTAATGTGTACCCTACCTGTGCCAGTTTTATGCATCATGTTCCAGAGCACCTTTGACCATGATTGCAGCAGCTGTGTTGTCTGATTGCTCTCTGTCTCCCCACAGCCGCCGGACTGTAAGGCGGTAATAGAGCGCCTGAAGAACTGTAGCGAGGCTGAGCTGCTCACTGAGCTGAAAAAGTTTGAGACATGGAACCTGGGCAAGTGCGAGCTGTTCCACTGGATCGAGCCTCTGGACGTGCTGGACACGGTGCTGGAGGAGGCGGCCTCCAGAGTCCGGCCGGACGGCTGGCTCCTGACCTGTGACATGCCCGACTATGCACCGGTGAGTGCACGCGACGCCGGCGACGCCACCCAGCACACTGTCCGGCTAACTACTGGTCGCTCTCAGTAATGAACCTTTCGCAGTAGGTTCAGCGGTGTCTAATGATGTCTTTATTGTTATCATTTATATTTTTCCGACGATGCGTATTGTAACAGCCTATAGAATTACCAGTTCTCTCTGCGCCTCTCTATAATGGCATGATAATTTCCACTGACGTAGCGTGTTCAGATCGAATAGCATATAGCTCTTAATGGTCACAGTATCTGTTGATCTGGCTGCGATCTAGTCTCGTGACTAATATCGGCAACTCCCGGGTACAATTTTACCAACTGGTGCTCCGGTCTCGCACTTCACGTGATAGTACCATTTGACTATTGTTCTCGGCAGTCTGATGCGTAGTGTGGCTGGTTTATAGCAGTATAGCAGGACGATGCTGCCGCTGGTATTGTTTTTTTATTGTAATTGATAGTGCCAGTACAAATCTCAAACATCAATCAATCTGAAAGTTTGCTTGCTCTTGTAGAATATGCTAACATCGCGTACTACATACATAGGTGCTATCGGAAAATTATGTTTACACCTCTATTTTGACCTTACGTTTCCAGAAGCGAGAGCTACTCCTACAGACACTTCATTTCACCGCGCTCCTCATCGAACATTCATTTTCACGTCACCTGTACAACTCAGTGGAGCATCTCATCCAACTGCTGGAGGCCTCCGATATGCAGGTGACTCATACAACCGGCGCTCCACCTGGCGAAGCATGGATACTTGTTGAGTATGGAAGGAGCCTGAATTGACAAAGCCTGATGTTTTGCTCCTTTTAATATACTGTCTTTGTTTGGTTAACACTTCAACCTGTTCATTGTTCAGTCTGTTTTAGTAGATTTTCATTTGTCTAGCTTGAGCTCGTTTAGATCGACGTGATATCCGAACCGGGCAATTTCTTCCGCTCCATAGAATATGTGCTTTTCTGACTGGGCAGTTGCTTCTGCTTCACAGGTGGTTCTTCATGTTCTCAACCTCATCTACATGTTCAGCAAGAGGAGTAACTTCATCTCTCGACTGAGCTCTGACCGGCGGGAGGCGCTGGTCGTGCGCCTGTACCACCTGGCCGAGGTAGGTCGGGTCCACAGAGTGAAGTGGCGCATATCACCGAACCCACAGTTACCGTGGAGTATTCTACCCACCGAGCTGGTAACAGGCGGGATGGGCTGTGTGATTGGGGACGTGTTTTGTGCCTGAATGTGTCTAATGATACCCAGTGGCGCGGAACGAAGCTACTGGGGCTGCTGTAATTGCATCATAGTTGCTGACTGGCGACTGCACACACGTGACGCTGTGGTCACGTGTAGTATGTCGCACCAGGTGGAATCATTACAGGAGCTTAGCCAAAAACGCAGTTTGGCAAAAATTACCACACAAGGCCGCTGGTGACCTAGAGACTATTAATCGTCAGGGTCTTCCGCGTACGATGCGCATAATTGTGCTCAAATGAGCGCGTACCTGTAATGCGATAGGTACTCGCCGGCCTGTGCGTCTAATAGTTACACTCGGCTCGGCACGTCACCGGTAAAGACCGTTCCAGAGCTCCATAGAAGAGGTACTTTACTTTCCACGCACCCGGGCGTCGGGCCTCCGTTCCAGAGCTCCACAGAAGGGGGACTTGCTACGCACCCGGGCACCCGGACCGTCTGAAACGGCCGTCTGATTACCACGCCGTTCATCATCATTATGCTAAAATAGACACGGCGGAGGCTATTTTTGCCAGTACTACGCCCCGAATGTTGATGAATTTCGTCTAGGGACGTCGACAGCTGATCCATATCTTAATTGGGGTAGCTTGAGTCGTGCTCCTAAATGCTCTGGTAATGTTCCTGAGAATATAGTACGATAAAGTGTTACATAACCTACGATTTAATCGCTAGCTGGTGATCGTTTCTCCATCTGATTATTGCAAGTTCCATTAGGTGATTTCATTAATTTGAAACATACCACCCAGCCCTCTTTCATCCGACTCGCGGTCTACCGCACCAACTCCTGGCATGTGACCAAAACGTTGTGTGGCTGTATTAGGGGCATTGCCGTTAGGTCAGTATTCCTCATCTGCCATGCACCGACGCGCGAGTAGCAGTGGGCTATTGTCCACTTCCAGGAGACCGACTGCCGACCGAAACCAATCGCTGTTTTAGCGAACGGCCTGAGACGTGTTTGCTATTTAAGCTAAATGTGGCTAATTGTGTGGATATTATATAGTCACTGGTCCCTGTGGGAATTTAGGTGGTTTGGATGGCTTGCTTCTGATAAGTGTTGAAATCTGATGACCCGACGCTTTTACATATCAGTACACTCAGGTCGATTTCTAGGCTTGTCGATAGGATGTACAAACGAGCCCCATTGCGGCGGCTGCGCCACCATCGGATCCCCGTTGTCACCGGGCCGCCCGTCTCTGACCATATCCCTTGCTGCGTAGGTACCCGTCGTAACCGCCGCTCTCCGTCCCCGTCTTCCCACAGAGCTGGGGCGGCCGAGAGAACGGCTTCGGCCTGGCCGACTGCTGCCGTGACGTCCCCGTGTCGGTACGTACAGTCGGAACGACAGGCTACGACGCTCGCTATCCGCTCTGACTCTGTCTGACGTGTCGGGGAACTGTTTGGTTTCTCTGGGGAGTGGCAGCGGGGGGAGGGAGGGGTGTTGATAGTGGTGTGACAAAACTGCTTTGCGCCAGGTGTGTCAAGTGTGTCTTGTCCTCTTTGATTTATGAGTTATGACAGCTGAAAATGGGGGAGGGGTGCGATATAGGTGGCGAGGGGGGGGCAAGGTTTATCAATTTGTAGTCTATCTGATGTCAAAACGCCACAGGCCCACAGCTGTTGCCCATTTTACCCTAACGACCGACTTTTCATCTGTCTTTATCAGTTGTGCCTGTCGCTGTGTGTATTGGTTTGTCCGCGTGTTCTCTGTGTCAGGAGCAGTCTGTCCGTGCGATGTCGTGCCGCGGTTTCCCGATGCTCTATTTATCGTGTCCCGACCCGCCCTGACCCACCGCCATTGATCTGCCGAGTCGGCCGACTACTGGTGAACACGCACCGACACCACCGTGACGGCCGCGTGGAGAGCCGCGCCGGGGCGTCACGTAACGGCACGACACGCCTCCCGCCCGGACACGGGCTGTCCACCAGGGGGGGGGGGGGACGGCACAGTGTAATCCCCCGCATTGCAACTGCTGAGGACGTTAATGACATGTTACTGTGCACGCTACGCGAGAATATGTCGTTTAGTTCAAATGCATCACAGCTGAGTCCTCCGACATAACCACAACTGGTTCGAACTATCTACCTGTCGAGCAGCGTCAAAGACTCAACGAGCTCTTCACTGCCGCGCTGCTGAAGTGCAGCGTGCTGCATGTCCCCCGCGGGGCCAGATCCGACCCCAAGCCCTGGGCCATGGACCCTGAACTGGAGGAGGCTGTGCGCGACCGCCGTAGCGCGAGGGCAGCACTGGACGCCGCTCCCGGATCGACAGATGCCAGAGACCGCTGGGTGGAGGCGAAACGCCGCGCAGCGAAGATCGAGGAGGAGGCGAAGGCGCGCTCTTTCAGGAACTTCGCGACCGAGGAGCTGAACCGGCCTGCCAACATCGGCAGAGTTCACAAGATTCTCCGGAAGATGGAGGGGGCGGAACAAGCTCCGCCCGGCCAAGCGCTCGGGGACCACGGACGTCGCGCCGTGGAGGACCGGACCAAGGCCGCGGCGTTCGCCAAACAGTACGCCAGTGTCAGCCGACAGGTCCGGAATAAGCTCCAAGACCGCAAGACGAAGTCCGAGCTGACAAGGCTCCGCGCCGAGCCCTGCGTCTGCTCCGATGCCCGTACCGAGGCCTGTTCCTTGTTTACGCCTCAGGAACTGGACACGCAGCTACGCAACATGAAGTGTGGGAAGGCGCCGGGCCCAGACGACATCTGCGCCGAGCACCTGCGCCACCTGGGCCCGGGTGCCAAGACCACTCTCCTCCGACTGCTGAACCTGTCCTGGTCCACAGGCCAGGTGCCGTCTGCGTGGCGCCGGGCGACCATTATCCCAGTTCCCAAAGCTGGGAAGGACCCAAAGATGATCGCCAGCCATAGGCCGATTGCGCTCACTAGCCACCTGGCGAAGCTGGCCGAGCGCCTAATCGCCGCCCGCCTCAACCATCTGGTAGAGCGCGATGGGCTCGTGCCGCCCGAACAGGTCGGCTTCCGACGAGGCAGATCGGCTGAAGAGAACCTGGCAAGACTGGTGCAGCGGGTCCAAGATGGCTGGAACAAGCCGAAACCGAGAGGACGACCGGAAGAGGGCAAGACCGCGGAAAAGTTTGTACTCCTCGCCTTCGACTTCTCACGGGCGTATGATGTCATCGATCACAAGATGCTCCGCCTCAAGCTCCTCCGCCTGGGGGTGCCCAAGTGCATGTCCGCATGGATATGGGCGTTTCTCCGGGACAGGAGAGCTGCGGTCGAGGTCAACGGCGCCCGAGGAGGCGAGCGCCCGTTCCGGGCCGGACTCCCGCAAGGCAGTGTTCTGGCCCCAACGCTTTACACGCTGTGGTCGGCCGACCTGATCACGGCGCTCAAGACCGTGCCAGGCACAGACATCTTCATGTATGCCGACGACACGGCGACGCTCAGCAGCGGCGCCTCCGTCGAAGAGGCCGGCCGCCGAGCCCAGCGAGCTGCGGACATCATCGCCAGCTGGGCATCAAGATGGAAAATGCGGGTCGCCGGCGAGAAAACACAGGCCCTCGTCCTATCCCAATGGGCCCGCGACGCGTCGAGCTTGAGCATCAAGGTGTCTGGCGCCGTGGTGACTGCCGGCCCCTCCCTCAGACTCCTGGGCGTGACCTTTGACCGCCTCCTTCACTTCGGCGCCCACTGTGCCGAGCTGCGCAAGAAGGTCCGCCCCCGTGTCGCCCAGCTGCGACGCATGACCGGGAGGAGCTGGGGACTGGGCGAACGCCAATTGAGGTCGGTGGCCAACGGGTACATCAGGGGGGCCTTAGAGTACGCGGCGGGGGCGTGGATGCCTGCGGCCTCCGCTTCAC
Organism: Amphibalanus amphitrite; assembly: GCF_019059575.1. Classification (NCBI taxonomy): domain Eukaryota; kingdom Metazoa; phylum Arthropoda; class Thecostraca; order Balanomorpha; family Balanidae; genus Amphibalanus; species Amphibalanus amphitrite. The sequence goes on along the minus strand of NW_024882780.1, from coordinate 2,244 downwards.
ACCTGGAGCTGGTCGACAGGGAGCTGCGGGCGGCGGCCCGGGTGATAACCGGCTGCCCCGCCTCAACACCCGCCTTCGCCCTGCTGTCGGAGGCGGGCATGCCCCCGCATGCACGCGCCGCTCGGTGGTGGCAGCCAGGCTACTGGGCCTGGCGATGTCCCTGCCAGAGGGCGACCCTCTCCGAGCCCTGGCGGAGTCGACCCCGCCGCGCCGCCTCAAGACGACGACCGGATGGAGGGACCGCGGTCGCGAGGCCCTAGCACGGGTCTGCCGCGGCGGCGCGCCGCTGACCTTTGAAGCGCGGCTAGCAACCGCCGGGCCGCCGTGGCGCGATGTCCCCGGTGTGACCATCGTCCTGGAGGTGGGTCCCGGGGGACGCCGCGACTGCCACCCGGACACAAGACGAGAGGCAGCGGAGAGCCGTCTGGCGGAGCTTCCGGCCGAGGCGACCTGGATATGGTCAGACGGCTCCGCCGCGGATGGGGTGCTGAATGGAGGAGGAGGAGCCACCATCATTTCCCCGAACGGCGACATCAGGGAGGTGCGTGTCGCGGCAGGCGCCCTCTGCTCCAGCACCCGCGCGGAGCTATTCGCCCTGAGAGCGGCGCTGGAGGAGCTCCTGAACATGGATGGCCGTGACACCTCCCTTCCGACTGTCGTCTGTACCGACTCGATGGCGGCGCTGGCCCTCCTGCGGAGCGGCCCGGCGGCCCAGAGGACTCCGCTGGCCGCAGATATATGGAGGCTGCTGGCTGGCCGCGCTCACCGAGGGGGAGCCAGCCAGTAACCATGCAGTGGGTCCCTGCACACTGCGGGCTCCCCGGTAATGAGCGAGCGGACGCCCTCGCCCGCGAGGCCAGCGCCCTACCCCAACATGACACTCCGATCGACGGTGGCACGATATGCAAGGCCGTTGCACGAGACGCTGCGCGCGCCTGGCACAGCGCTGGCCGGACGGCTGGTACCGGGCGATATGGGCCGACCGCCGTCCCGGCCCCGTCCTGGAGGCCGACCGTGCCGTCGCGGTTGATATTCACCAGCTCCGAGCAGGACACTGGAGCGGCTCGGCGCAGTACCTGCACCGCATCGGCCGCCGTCCCGAGGCCGACTGCCCGCAGTGCAATGACATGGGCTGCCCTGCTGCACGATGCCGCGTCTGCCGCGAGGAGGCGGACACTCCACGACACGTCCTGCTCCGATGCCCGGCGCTGGCGGGACGCCGCCTGCGGCGCCTGGGTAATATTCACCTGGAAGCGTCTATGGCAAGGGACGACGGCGCGGTGGCGGCCTTGGCCGCCGGCTACCGCGCCCAATTGAGCCTCATCGGCTACGCCCCCTAGGGGGCTGGAGGGAACAACAACAACAACAACAACAGCAGCGTCAAACCTGTTTAAACAGATTAAACCAACATTGAGGTGGGACCTCCTCCTGAACAACGTTAGAGAATGATAGCTATATTCATCCTGAAATCCGGTCGATCTGGCATACGCTTCCCATTGTTCAGATGCTCTCCATTCCTAACACCCCACTGCTCTCGCCTCGGCAGAGTCTGTCGCCGAGTGCCACCACGCTGCACTTTGAGTACTACCTGGAGGAGGGGGACGCGCGGCCGGGCGCCGCCCTGCAGGTGATTCACCTGCCCAGCGTGGACCAGCACAGTGACCAGACGGCCGGACACGTCATGGAGAGGCTGCTGACCACCCACAAAGTGCCGCAGAGCAAACAGGTACGCGCGCGCTGGGGTGGGCCGGGAGCCTGGTCTGGTGTTTTTCTAAGTGGGTGAGGTAGCTGTTGGCGAGCGTGAACTGCTGTTCAAGGTAGGTACGTTTTTCGGCTACTAGTCGTTTATTGTTTTCGTTTCGAATTTTCGACCTTCGCACCGAGGTCGTTGTCAAGAAACATCTTGCATGTTTCTTGACAACGACCTCGATGCGAAGGTCGAAAATTCGAAACGGAAACAATAAACGACTGGTAGCCGAAGAACGTACCTACCTTGAATTAAGATGTCTAGTCGTAAAAGCTTGAAATCATCGTGAACTGCTGTGTTAAGTCACTTGACAAAGGCTACTAAATATTAAGCCGTCGTCAGGTTATTTGGTTATCTAATTATAGACTTACCAGTTCGACAGACAATAGGGCCTGTTGTGAAGCCATCGAAGTAATGATGGGATGATTTGACACTGATTAACAATGACATTGATCGAATGACATCATCAGTTGACATTTTTAGTCCCGGGCGCGGTG